>NW_026948541.1:0-149914 GCF_035770615.1 Melospiza melodia melodia
TCGGCCGTATTTACGGCAGTCGCGCTTTTCGGCCGTATTTACGACAGTCGCGCTTTTCGGCCGTATTTACGACAGTCGCGCTTTACGGCCGTATTTACGACAGTCGCGCTTTACGGCCGTATTTACGACAGTCGCTATTTACGGCCGTATTTACGACAGTCGCGCTTTACGGCCGTATTTACGACAGTCGCGCTTTACGGCCGTATTTACGACAGTCGCGCTTTACGGCCGTATTTACGGCAGTCGCCATTTACGGCCGTATTTACGGCAGTCGCGCTTTACGGCCGTATTTACGGCAGTCGCGCTTTACGGCCGTATTTACGGCAGTCGCGCTTTACGGCCGTATTTACGACAGTCGCGATTTACGGCCGTATTTACGGCAGTCGCGCTTTACGGCCGTATTTACGACAGTCGCGCTTTACGGCCGTATTTACGACAGTCGCGCTTTACGGCCGTATTTACGGCAGTCGCGCTTTACGGCCGTATTTACGGCAGTCGCGCTTTACGGCCGTATTTACGGCAGTCGCGCTTTACGGCCGTATTTACGACAGTCGCGATTTACGGCCGTATTTACGGCAGTCGCGCTTTACGGCCGTATTTACGACAGTCGCGCTTTACGGCCGTATTTACGACAGTCGCGCTTTACGGCCGTATTTACAGCAGTCGCGCTTTACGGCCGTATTTACGGCAGTCGCGATTTACGGCCGTATTTACGGCAGTCGCGCTTTACGGCCGTATTTACGACAGTCGCGCTTTACGGCCGTATTTACGGCAGTCGCGCTTTACGGCCGTATTTACGGCAGTCGCGCTTTACGGCCGTATTTACGGCAGTCGCGCTTTACGGCCGTATTTACGACAGTCGCGATTTACGGCCGTATTTACGACAGTCGCGCTTTACGGCCGTTTTTACGACAGTCGCGCTTTACGGCCGTATTTATGACAGTCGCGCTTTACGGCACCTTTTACGACAGTCGCGCTTTACGGCCGTATTTACGACAGTCGCGCTTTACGGCACCTTTTTACGACAGTCGCGCTTTACGGCCGTATTTACGACAGTCGCGCTTTACGGCCGTATTTACGACAGTCGCGATTTACGGCCGTATTTACGACAGTCGCGCTTTACGGCACCTTTTACGACAGTCGCGATTTACGGCCGTATTTACGACAGTCGCGCTTTACGGCCGTATTTACGACAGTCGCGCTTTACGGCCGTATTTACGACAGCCGCGCTTTACGGCCGTATTTACGACAGTCGCGCTTTACGGCACCTTTTACGACAGCCGCGCTTTACGGCACCTTTTACGACAGTCGCGCTTTACGGCACCTTTTTACGGCAGTCGCGCTTTACGGCCGTATTTACGACAGTCGCGCTTTACGGCCGTATTTACGACAGTCGCGCTTTACGGCCGTATTTACGACAGTCGCGCTTTACGGCACCTTTTAAGACAGTCGCGCTTTACGGCCGTATTTACGACAGTCGCGCTTTACGGCACCTTTTACGACAGTCGCGATTTACGGCCGTATTTACGACAGTCGCGCTTTACGGCACCTTTTACGACAGTCGCGATTTACGGCCGTATTTACGACAGTCGCGCTTTACGGCCGTATTTACGACAGTCGCGCTTTACGGCCGTATTTACGGCAGTCGCGCTTTACGGCCGTATTTACGACAGTCGCGCTTTACGGCCGTATTTACGGCAGCCGCGCTTTACGGCCGTATTTACGACAGTCGCGCTTTACGGCCGTATTTACGACAGTCGCGCTTTACGGCCGTATTTACGACAGTCGCGCTTTACGGCCGTATTTACGGCAGTCGCGCTTTACGGCCGTATTTACGACAGTCGCGCTTTACGGCACCTTTTACGACAGTCGCGCTTTACGGCCGTATTTACGACAGTCGCGCTTTACGGCCGTATTTACGACAGTCGCGCTTTACGGCCGTATTTACGGCAGTCGCGCTTTACGGCCGTATTTACGACAGTCGCGCTTTACGGCACCTTTTACGACAGTCGCGCTTTACGGCCGTATTTACGACAGTCGCGCTTTACGGCCGTATTTACGACAGTCGCGCTTTACGGCCGTATTTACGGCAGTCGCGCTTTACGGCCGTATTTACGGCAGTCGCGCTTTACGGCCGTATTTACGACAGTCGCGATTTACGGCCGTATTTACGGCAGTCGCGCTTTACGGCCGTATTTACGACAGTCGCGCTTTACGGCCGTATTTACGACAGTCGCGCTTTACGGCCGTATTTACAGCAGTCGCGCTTTACGGCCGTATTTACGGCAGTCGCGATTTACGGCCGTATTTACGGCAGTCGCGCTTTACGGCCGTATTTACGACAGTCGCGCTTTACGGCCGTATTTACGACAGTCGCGCTTTACGGCCGTATTTACGGCAGTCGCGCTTTACGGCCGTATTTACGACAGTCGCGCTTTACGGCCGTATTTACGGCAGTCGCGCTTTACGGCCGTATTTACGACAGTCGCGATTTACGGCCGTATTTACGACAGTCGCGCTTTACGGCCGTATTTATGACAGTCGCGCTTTACGGCACCTTTTACGACAGTCGCGCTTTACGGCCGTATTTACGACAGTCGCGCTTTACGGCACCTTTTACGACAGTCGCGCTTTACGGCCGTATTTACGACAGTCGCGCTTTACGGCCGTATTTACGACAGTCGCGATTTACGGCCGTATTTACGACAGTCGCGCTTTACGGCACCTTTTACGACAGTCGCGATTTACGGCCGTATTTACGACAGTCGCGCTTTACGGCCGTATTTACGACAGCCGCGCTTTACGGCCGTATTTACGACAGTCGCGCTTTACGGCACCTTTTACGACAGCCGCGCTTTACGGCACCTTTTACGACAGTCGCGCTTTACGGCACCTTTTACGGCAGTCGCGCTTTACGGCCGTATTTACGACAGTCGCGCTTTACGGCCGTATTTACGACAGTCGCGCTTTACGGCCGTATTTACGACAGTCGCGCTTTACGGCACCTTTTAAGACAGTCGCGCTTTACGGCCGTATTTACGACAGTCGCGCTTTACGGCACCTTTTACGACAGTCGCGCTTTACGGCCGTATTTACGACAGTCGCGCTTTACGGCACCTTTTACGACAGTCGCGATTTACGGCCGTATTTACGACAGTCGCGCTTTACGGCCGTATTTACGACAGTCGCGCTTTACGGCCGTATTTACGGCAGTCGCGCTTTACGGCCGTATTTACGACAGTCGCGCTTTACGGCCGTATTTACGGCAGCCGCGCTTTACGGCCGTATTTACGACAGTCGCGCTTTACGGCCGTATTTACGACAGTCGCGCTTTACGGCCGTATTTACGACAGTCGCGCTTTACGGCCGTATTTACGACAGTCGCGCTTTACGGCCGTATTTACGGCAGTCGCGCTTTACGGCCGTATTTACGACAGTCGCGCTTTACGGCACCTTTTACGACAGTCGCGCTTTACGGCCGTATTTACGACAGTCGCGCTTTACGGCCGTATTTACGACAGTCGCGCTTTACGGCCGTATTTACGGCAGTCGCGCTTTACGGCCGTATTTACGACAGTCGCGCTTTACGGCACCTTTTACGACAGTCGCGCTTTACGGCCGTATTTACGACAGTCGCGCTTTACGGCCGTATTTACGACAGTCGCGCTTTACGGTCGTATTTACGACAGTCGCGCTTTACGGCACCTTTTACGACAGTCGCGCTTTACGGCCGTATTTACGACAGTTGCGCTTTACGGCACCATTTACGACAGTCGCGCTTTACGGCACCTTTTACGACAGTCGCGCTTTACGGCCGTATTTACGACAGTCGCGCTTTACGGCCGTATTTACGACAGTCACGCTTTACGGCACCTTTTACGACAGTCGCGCTTTACGGTTGTATTTACGACAGTCGCGCTTTAAGGCACCTTTTACGACAGTCGCGATTTACGGCCGTATTTACGACAGTCGCGCTTTACGGCACCTTTTACGACAGTCGCGCTTCACGGCCGTATTTACGACAGTCGCGCTTTACGGCCGTATTTACGGCAGTCGCGCTTTACGGCCGTATTTACGAGCGTCGCGCTTTACGGCCGTATTTACGACAGTCGCGATTTACGGCCGTATTTACGGCAGTCGCGCTTTACGGCCGTATTTACGGCAGTCGCGCTTTACGGCCGTATTTACGACAGTCGCGCTTTACGGCCGTATTTACGGCAGTCGCGCTTTTCGGCCGTATTTACGACAGTCGCGCTTTTCGGCCGTATTTACGACAGTCGCGCTTTACGGCCGTATTTACGACAGTCGCGCTTTACGGCCGTATTTACGACAGTCGCTATTTACGGCCGTATTTACGACAGTCGCGCTTTACGGCCGTATTTACGACAGTCGCGCTTTACAACCGTATTTACGGCAGTCGCCATTTACGGCCGTATTTACGGCAGTCGCGCTTTACGGCCGTATTTACGGCAGTCGCGCTTTACGGCCGTATTTACGACAGTCGCGATTTACGGCCGTATTTACGGCAGTCGCGCTTTACGGTTGTATTTACGACAGTCGCGCTTTACGGCCGTATTTACGACAGTCGCGCTTTACGGCCGTATTTACGACAGTCGCGCTTTACGGCCGTATTTACGACAGTCGCGCTTTACGGCCGTATTTACGGCAGTCGCGCTTTACGGCCGTATTTACGGCAGTCGCGCTTTACGGCCGTATTTACGACAGTCGCGATTTACGGCCGTATTTACGACAGTCGCGCTTTACGGCACCTTTTACGACAGTCGCGCTTTACGGCCGTATTTACGACAGTCGCGCTTTACGGCCGTATTTACGACAGTCGCGATTTACGGCCGTATTTACGACAGTCGCGCTTTACGGCACCTTTTACGACAGTCGCGATTTACGGCCGTATTTACGACAGTCGCGCTTTACGGCCGTATTTACGACAGTCGCGCTTTACGGCCGTATTTACGACAGTCGCGCTTTACGGCCGTATTTACGGCAGTCGCGCTTTACGGCCGTATTTACGACAGTCGCGCTTTACGGCCGTATTTACGACAGTCGCGCTTTACGGCCGTATTTACGGCAGTCGCGCTTTACGGCCGTATTTACGACAGTCGCGATTTACGGCCGTATTTACGACAGTCGCGCTTTACGGCCGTATTTACGGCAGTCGCGCTTTTCGGCCGTATTTACGACAGTCGCGCTTTACGGCCGTATTTACGGCAGTCGCGCTTTACGGCCGTATTTACGGCAGTCGCGCTTTACGGCCGTATTTACGGCAGTCGCGCTTTACGGCCGTATTTACGACAGTCGCGATTTACGGCCGTATTTACGGCAGTCGCGCTTTACGGCCGTATTTACGACAGTCGCGCTTTACGGCCGTATTTACGACAGTCGCGCTTTACGGCCGTATTTACAGCAGTCGCGCTTTACGGCCGTATTTACGGCAGTCGCGATTTACGGCCGTATTTACGGCAGTCGCGCTTTACGGCCGTATTTACGGCAGTCGCGCTTTACGGCCGTATTTACGACAGTCGCGCTTTACGGCCGTATTTACGGCAGTCGCGCTTTACGGCCGTATTTACGACAGTCGCGCTTTACGGCCGTATTTACGGCAGTCGCGCTTTACGGCCGTATTTACGACAGTCGCGATTTACGGCCGTATTTACGACAGTCGCGCTTTACGGCCGTATTTATGACAGTCGCGCTTTACGGCACCTTTTACGACAGTCGCGCTTTACGGCCGTATTTACGACAGTCGCGCTTTACGGCACCTTTTACGACAGTCGCGCTTTACGGCCGTATTTACGACAGTCGCGCTTTACGGCCGTATTTACGACAGTCGCGATTTACGGCCGTATTTACGACAGTCGCGCTTTACGGCACCTTTTACGACAGTCGCGATTTACGGCCGTATTTACGACAGTCGCGCTTTACGGCCGTATTTACGACAGCCGCGCTTTACGGCCGTATTTACGACAGTCGCGCTTTACGGCACCTTTTACGACAGCCGCGCTTTACGGCACCTTTTACGACAGTCGCGCTTTACGGCACCTTTTACGGCAGTCGCGCTTTACGGCCGTATTTACGACAGTCGCGCTTTACGGCCGTATTTACGACAGTCGCGCTTTACGGCCGTATTTACGACAGTCGCGCTTTACGGCACCTTTTAAGACAGTCGCGCTTTACGGCCGTATTTACGACAGTCGCGCTTTACGGCACCTTTTACGACAGTCGCGATTTACGGCCGTATTTACGACAGTCGCGCTTTACGGCACCTTTTACGACAGTCGCGATTTACGGCCGTATTTACGACAGTCGCGCTTTACGGCCGTATTTACGACAGTCGCGCTTTACGGCCGTATTTACGGCAGTCGCGCTTTACGGCCGTATTTACGACAGTCGCGCTTTACGGCCGTATTTACGGCAGCCGCGCTTTACGGCCGTATTTACGACAGTCGCGCTTTACGGCCGTATTTACGACAGTCGCGCTTTACGGCCGTATTTACGACAGTCGCGCTTTACGGCCGTATTTACGGCAGTCGCGCTTTACGGCCGTATTTACGACAGTCGCGCTTTACGGCACCTTTTACGACAGTCGCGCTTTACGGCCGTATTTACGACAGTCGCGCTTTACGGCCGTATTTACGACAGTCGCGCTTTACGGCCGTATTTACGGCAGTCGCGCTTTACGGCCGTATTTACGACAGTCGCGCTTTACGGCACCTTTTACGACAGTCGCGCTTTACGGCCGTATTTACGACAGTCGCGCTTTACGGCCGTATTTACGACAGTCGCGCTTTACGGCCGTATTTACGGCAGTCGCGCTTTACGGCCGTATTTACGGCAGTCGCGCTTTACGGCCGTATTTACGGCAGTCGCGCTTTACGGCCGTATTTACGACAGTCGCGATTTACGGCCGTATTTACGGCAGTCGCGCTTTACGGCCGTATTTACGACAGTCGCGCTTTACGGCCGTATTTACGACAGTCGCGCTTTACGGCCGTATTTACAGCAGTCGCGCTTTACGGCCGTATTTACGGCAGTCGCGATTTACGGCCGTATTTACGGCAGTCGCGCTTTACGGCCGTATTTACGGCAGTCGCGCTTTACGGCCGTATTTACGACAGTCGCGCTTTACGGCCGTATTTACGGCAGTCGCGCTTTACGGCCGTATTTACGACAGTCGCGCTTTACGGCCGTATTTACGGCAGTCGCGCTTTACGGCCGTATTTACGACAGTCGCGCTTTACGGCCGTATTTACGGCAGTCGCGCTTTACGGCCGTATTTACGACAGTCGCGATTTACGGCCGTATTTACGACAGTCGCGCTTTACGGCCGTATTTATGACAGTCGCGCTTTACGGCACCTTTTACGACAGTCGCGCTTTACGGCCGTATTTACGACAGTCGCGCTTTACGGCACCTTTTACGACAGTCGCGCTTTACGGCCGTATTTACGACAGTCGCGCTTTACGGCCGTATTTACGACAGTCGCGATTTACGGCCGTATTTACGACAGTCGCGCTTTACGGCACCTTTTACGACAGTCGCGATTTACGGCCGTATTTACGACAGTCGCGCTTTACGGCCGTATTTACGACAGTCGCGCTTTACGGCCGTATTTACGACAGCCGCGCTTTACGGCCGTATTTACGACAGTCGCGCTTTACGGCACCTTTTACGACAGCCGCGCTTTACGGCACCTTTTACGACAGTCGCGCTTTACGGCACCTTTTACGGCAGTCGCGCTTTACGGCCGTATTTACGACAGTCGCGCTTTACGGCCGTATTTACGACAGTCGCGCTTTACGGCCGTATTTACGACAGTCGCGCTTTACGGCACCTTTTAAGACAGTCGCGCTTTACGGCCGTATTTACGACAGTCGCGCTTTACGGCACCTTTTACGACAGTCGCGATTTACGGCCGTATTTACGACAGTCGCGCTTTACGGCACCTTTTACGACAGTCGCGATTTACGGCCGTATTTACGACAGTCGCGCTTTACGGCCGTATTTACGACAGTCGCGCTTTACGGCCGTATTTACGGCAGTCGCGCTTTACGGCCGTATTTACGACAGTCGCGCTTTACGGCCGTATTTACGGCAGCCGCGCTTTACGGCCGTATTTACGACAGTCGCGCTTTACGGCCGTATTTACGACAGTCGCGCTTTACGGCCGTATTTACGACAGTCGCGCTTTACGGCAGTATTTACGACAGTCGCGCTTTACGGCCGTATTTACGGCAGTCGCGCTTTACGGCCGTATTTACGACAGTCGCGCTTTACGGCACCTTTTACGACAGTCGCGCTTTACGGCCGTATTTACGACAGTCGCGCTTTACGGCCGTATTTACGACAGTCGCGCTTTACGGCCGTATTTACGGCAGTCGCGCTTTACGGCCGTATTTACGACAGTCGCGCTTTACGGCCGTATTTACGACAGTCGCGCTTTACGGCCGTATTTACGACAGTCGCGCTTTACGGCCGTATTTACGACAGTCGCGCTTTACGGTCGTATTTACGACAGTCGCGCTTTACGGCACCTTTTACGACAGTCACGCTTTACGGCCGTATTTACGACAGTTGCGCTTTACGGCACCATTTACGACAGTCGCGCTTTACGGCACCTTTTACGACAGTCGCGCTTTACGACCGTATTTACGACAGTCGCGCTTTACGGCCGTATTTACGACAGTCACGCTCTACGGCACCTTTTACGACAGTCGCGCTTTACGGCCGTATTTACGACAGTCGCGCTTTAAGGCACCTTTTACGACAGTCGCGATTTACGGCCGTATTTACGACAGTCGCGCTTTACGGCACCTTTTACGACAGTCGCGCTTCACGGCCGTATTTACGGCAGTCGCGCTTTACGGCCGTATTTACGACAGTCGCGCTTTACGGCCGTATTTACGACAGTCGCGATTTACGGCCGTATTTACGACAGTCGCGCTTTACGGCCGTATTTACGGCAGTCGCGCTTTACGGCCGTATTTACGACAGTCGCGCTTTACGGCCGTATTTACGGCAGTCGCGCTTTTCGGCCGTATTTACGACAGTCGCGCTTTTCGGCCGTATTTACGACAGTCGCGCTTTACGGCCGTATTTACGACAGTCGCGCTTTACGGCCGTATTTACGACAGTCGCGCTTTACGGCCGTATTTACGACAGTCGCGCTTTACGGCCGTATTTACGACAGTCGCGCTTTACGGCCGTATTTACGACAGTCGCGCTTTACGGCCGTATTTACGGCAGTCGCGCTTTACGGCCGTATTTACGGCAGTCGCGCTTTACGGCCGTATTTACGGCAGTCGCGCTTTACGGCCGTATTTACGACAGTCGCGATTTACGGCCGTATTTACGGCAGTCGCGCTTTACGGCCGTATTTACGACAGTCGCGCTTTACGGCCGTATTTACGACAGTCGCGCTTTACGGCCGTATTTACGACAGTCGCGCTTTACGGCCGTATTTACGGCAGTCGCGCTTTACGGCCGTATTTACGACAGTCGCGATTTACGGCCGTATTTACGACAGTCGCGCTTTACGGCCGTATTTACGACAGTCGCGCTTTACGGCCGTATTTGCGACAGTCGCGCTTTACGGCCGTATTAACGACAGTCGCGCTTTACGGCCGTATTTACGGCAGTCGCGCTTTACGGCCGTATTTACGGCAGTCGCGCTTTACGGCCGTATTTACGACAGTCGCGCTTTACGGCCGTATTTACGACAGTCGCGCTTTACGGCCGTATTTACGACAGTCGCTATTTACGGCCGTATTTACGACAGTCGCGCTTTACGGCCGTATTTACGGCAGTCGCGCTTTACGGCCGTATTTACGGCAGTCGCGATTTACGGCCGTATTTACGACAGTCGCGCTTTACGGCCGTATTTACGGCAGTCGCGATTTACGGCCGTATTTACGGCAGTCGCGCTTTACGGCCGTATTTACGGCAGTCGCGCTTTACGGCCGTATTTACGGCAGTCGCGCTTTACGGCCGTATTTACGACAGTCGCGCTTTACGGCCGTATTTACGGCAGTCGCTATTTACAACCGTATTTACGACAGTCGCGCTTTACGGCCGTATTTACGACAGTCGCGCTTTACGGCCGTATTTACGACAGTCGCTATTTACGGCCGTATTTACGACAGTCGCGCTTTACGGCCGTATTTACGGCAGTCGCGCTTTACGGCCGTATTTACGGCAGTCGCGCTTTACGGCCGTATTTACGACAGTCGCGCTTTACGGCCGTATTTACGACAGTCGCGCTTTACGGCCGTATTTACGACAGTCGCGCTTTACGGCCGTATTTACGGCAGTCGCGATTTACGGCCGTATTTACGGCAGTCGCGCTTTACGGCCGTATTTACGGCAGTCGCGCTTTACGGCCGTATTTACGACAGTCGCGATTTACGGCCGTATTTACGACAGTCGCGCTTTACGGCCGTATTTACGACAGTCGCGCTTTACGGCCGTATTTACGGCAGTCGCGCTTTACGGCCGTATTTACGGCAGTCGCGCTTTACGGCCGTATTTACGGCAGTCGCGATTTACGGCCGTATTTACGACAGTCGCGCTTTACGGCCGTATTTACGACAGTCGCGCTTTACGGCCGTATTTACGGCAGTCGCGCTTTACGGCCGTATTTACGGCAGTCGCGCTTTACGGCCGTATTTACGACAGTCGCGATTTACGGCCGTATTTACGACAGTCGCGCTTTACGGCCGTAGTTACGACAGTCGCGCTTTACGGCCGTATTTACGACAGTCGCGATTTACGGCCGTATTTACGACAGTCGCGCTTTACGGCCGTATTTACGACTGTCGCGCTTTACGGCCGTATTTACGGCAGTCGCGCTTTACGGCCGTATTTACGGCAGTCGCGCTTTACGGCCGTATTTACGGCAGTCGCGCTTTACGGCCGTATTTACGGCAGTCGCGATTTACGGCCGTATTTACGGCAGTCGCGCTTTACGGCCGTATTTACGGCAGTCGCGCTTTACGGCCGTATTTACGACAGTCGCGATTTACGGCCGTATTTACGACAGTCGCGCTTTACGGCCGTATTTGCGACAGTCGCGCTTTACGGCCGTATTTGCGACAGTCGCGCTTTACGGCCGTATTTACGGCAGTCGCGCTTTACGGCCGTATTTACGGCAGTCGCGCTTTACGGCCGTATTTACGACAGTCGCGCTTTACGGCCGTATTTGCGACAGTCGCGCTTTACGGCCGTATTTACGGCAGTCGCGCTTTACGGCCGTATTTACGGCAGTCGCGATT
The DNA here is from genome assembly GCF_035770615.1 of Melospiza melodia melodia. Lineage (NCBI taxonomy): Eukaryota > Metazoa > Chordata > Aves > Passeriformes > Passerellidae > Melospiza > Melospiza melodia. The sequence goes on from NW_026948541.1 coordinate 11,286, forward strand.
TACGGCCGTATTTACGGCAGTCGCGCTTTACGGCCGTATTTACGGCAGTCGCGCTTTATGGCCGTATTTACGGCAGTCGCGCTTTACGGCCGTATTTACGACAGTCGCGCTTTACGGCCGTATTTACGGCAGTCGCGCTTTACGGCCGTATTTACGACAGTCGCGATTTACGGCCGTATTTACGACAGTCGCGCTTTACGGCCGTATTTACGACAGTCGCGCTTTACGGCCGTATTTACGACAGTCGCGCTTTACGGCCGTATTTACGACAGTCGCGCTTTACGGCCGTATTTACGGCAGTCGCGATTTACGGCCGTATTTACGGCAGTCGCGCTTTACGGCCGTATTTACGGCAGTCGCGATTTACGGCCGTATTTACGGCAGTCGCGCTTTACGGCCGTATTTACGGCAGACGCGCTTTACGGCCGTATTCACGGCAGTCGCGCTTTACGGCCGTATTTACGACAGTCGCGCTTTACGGCCGTATTTACGGCAGTCGCGCTTTACGGCCGTATTTACGGCAGTCGCGCTTTACGGCCGTATTTACGGCAGTTGCGCTTTACGGCCGTATTTACGGCAGTCGCGATTTACGGCCGTATTTACGGCAGTCGCGCTTTACGGCCGTATTTACGGCAGTCGCGCTTTACGGCCGTATTTACGGCAGTCGCGCTTTACGGCCGTATTTACGACAGTCGCGATTTACGGCCGTATTTACGACAGTCGCGCTTTACGGCCGTATTTACGACAGTCGCGCTTTACGGCCGTATTTACGACAGTCGCGCTTTACGGCCGTATTTACGACAGTCGCGCTTTACGGCCGTATTTACGGCAGTCGCGATTTACGGCCGTATTTACGGCAGTCGCGCTTTACGGCCGTATTTACGACAGTCGCGCTTTACGGCCGTATTTACGGCAGTCGCGCTTTACGGCCGTATTTACGGCAGACGCGCTTTACGGCCGTATTCACGGCAGTCGCGCTTTACGGCCGTATTTACGACAGTCGCGCTTTACGGCCGTATTTACGGCAGTCGCGCTTTACGGCCGTATTTACGGCAGTCGCGCTTTACGGCCGTATTTACGGCAGTCGCGCTTTACGGCCGTATTTACGGCAGTCGCGATTTACGGCCGTATTTACGGCAGTCGCGCTTTACGGCCGTATTTACGGCAGTCGCGCTTTACGGCCGTATTTACGGCAGTCGCGCTTTACGGCCGTATTTACGACAGTCGCGATTTACAGCCGTATTTACGGCAGTCGCGCTTTACGGCCGTATTTACGACAGTCGCGCTTTACGGCCGTATTTACGGCAGTCGCGCTTTACGGCCGTATTTACGACAGTCGCGATTTACGGCCGTATTTACGGCAGTCGCGCTTTACGGCCGCATTTACGACAGTCGCGCTTTACGGCCGTATTTGCGACAGTCGCGCTTTACGGCCGTATTTACGGCAGTCGCGCTTTACGGCCGTATTTACGACAGTCGCGCTTTACGGCCGTATTTACGACAGTCGCGCTTTACGGCCGTATTTGCGACCGTCGCGCTTTACGGCCGTATTAACGACAGTCGCGCTTTACGGCCGTATTTACGGCAGTCGCGCTTTACGGCCGTATTTACGACAGTCGCGCTTTACGGCCGTATTTACGACAGTCGCGCTTTACGGCCGTATTTACGACAGTCGCTATTTACGGCCGTATTTACGGCAGTCACGCTTTACGGCCGTATTTACGGCAGTCGCGCTTTACGGCCGTATTTACGGCAGTCGCGCTTTACGGCCGTATTTACGACAGTCGCGCTTTACGGCCGTATTTACGACAGTCGCGCTTTACGGCCGTATTTTCGACAGTCGCTATTTACGGCCGTATTTACGACAGTCGCGCTTTACGGCCGTATTTACGGCAGTCGCGCTTTACGGCCGTATTTACGGCAGTCGCGATTTACGGCCGTATTTACGACAGTCGCGCTTTACGGCCGTATTTACGGCAGTCACGATTTACGGCCGTATTTACGGCAGTCGCGCTTTACGGCCGTATTTACGGCAGTCGCGCTTTACGGCCGTATTTACGACAGTCGCGCTTTACGGCCGTATTTACGACAGTCGCTATTTACGGCCGTATTTACGACAGTCGCGCTTTACGGCCGTATTTACGGCAGTCGCGCTTTACGGCCGTATTTACGGCAGTCGCGCTTTACGGCCGTATTTACGACAGTCGCGCTTTACGGCCGTATTTGCGACAGTCGCGCTTTACGGCCGTATTTACGGCAGTCGCGCTTTACGGCCGTATTTACGGCAGTCGCGCTTTACGGCCGTATTTACGACAGTCGCGATTTACGGCCGTATTTACGACAGTCGCGATTTACGGCCGTATTTACGACAGTCGCTATTTACGGCCGTATTTACGACAGTCGCGCTTTACGGCCGTATTTACGACAGTCGCGCTTTACGGCCGTATTTACGGCAGTCGCGCTTTACGGCCGTATTTACGACAGTCGCGCTTTACGGCCGTATTTACGGCAGTCGCGCTTTACGGCCGTATTTACGACAGTCGCGATTTACGGCCGTATTTACGGCAGTCGCGCTTTACGGCCGCATTTACGACAGTCGCGCTTTACGGCCGTATTTGCGACAGTCGCGCTTTACGGCCGTATTTACGGCAGTCGCGCTTTACGGCCGTATTTACGACAGTCGCGCTTTACGGCCGTATTTACGACAGTCGCGCTTTACGGCCGTATTTGCGACCGTCGCGCTTTACGGCCGTATTAACGACAGTCGCGCTTTACGGCCGTATTTACGGCAGTCGCGCTTTACGGCCGTATTTACGACAGTCGCGCTTTACGGCCGTATTTACGACAGTCGCGCTTTACGGCCGTATTTACGACAGTCGCTATTTACGGCCGTATTTACGGCAGTCACGCTTTACGGCCGTATTTACGGCAGTCGCGCTTTACGGCCGTATTTACGGCAGTCGCGCTTTACGGCCGTATTTACGACAGTCGCGCTTTACGGCCGTATTTACGACAGTCGCGCTTTACGGCCGTATTTTCGACAGTCGCTATTTACGGCCGTATTTACGACAGTCGCGCTTTACGGCCGTATTTACGGCAGTCGCGCTTTACGGCCGTATTTACGGCAGTCGCGATTTACGGCCGTATTTACGACAGTCGCGCTTTACGGCCGTATTTACGGCAGTCACGATTTACGGCCGTATTTACGGCAGTCGCGCTTTACGGCCGTATTTACGGCAGTCGCGCTTTACGGCCGTATTTACGACAGTCGCGCTTTACGGCCGTATTTACGACAGTCGCTATTTACGGCCGTATTTACGACAGTCGCGCTTTACGGCCGTATTTACGGCAGTCGCGCTTTACGGCCGTATTTACGGCAGTCGCGCTTTACGGCCGTATTTACGACAGTCGCGCTTTACGGCCGTATTTGCGACAGTCGCGCTTTACGGCCGTATTTACGGCAGTCGCGCTTTACGGCCGTATTTACGGCAGTCGCGCTTTACGGCCGTATTTACGACAGTCGCGATTTACGGCCGTATTTACGACAGTCGCGATTTACGGCCGTATTTACGACAGTCGCTATTTACGGCCGTATTTACGACAGTCGCGCTTTACGGCCGTATTTACGACAGTCGCGCTTTACGGCCGTATTTACGGCAGTCGCGCTTTACGGCCGTATTTACGACAGTCGCGCTTTACGGCCGTATTTACGACTGTCGCGCTTTACGGCCGTATTTACGGCAGTCGCGCTTTACGGCCGTATTTACGGCAGTCGCGCTTTACGGCCGTATTTACGGCAGTCGCGCTTTACGGCCGTATTTACGGCAGTCGCGCTTTACGGCCGTATTTACGGCAGTCGCGCTTTACGGCCGTATTTACGACAGTCGCGATTTACGGCCGTATTTACGGCAGTCGCGCTTTACGGCCGTATTTACGGCAGTCGCGCTTTACGGCCGTATTTACGACAGTCGCGATTTACGGCCGTATTTGCGACAGTCGCGCTTTACGGCCGTATTTACGACAGTCGCGCTTTACGGCCGTATTTGCGGCAGTCGCGCTTTACGGCCGTATTTGCGGAAGTCGCGCTTTACGGCCGTATTTACGACAGTCGCGCTTTACGGCCGTATTTACGACAGTCGCGCTTTACGGCCGTATTTACGACAGTCGCGCTTTACGGCCGTATTTACGGCAGTCGCGATTTACGGCCGTATTTACGGCAGTCACGCTTTACGGCCGTATTTACGACAGTCGCGCTTTACGGCCGTATTTACGACAGTCGCGCTTTACGGCCGTATTTACGACAGTCGCGCTTTACGGCCGTATTTACGGCAGTCGCGCTTTACGGCCGTATTTACGACAGTCGCGATTTACGGCCGTATTTACGACAGTCGCGCTTTACGGCCGTATTTACGACAGTCGCGCTTTACGGCCGTATTTACGACAGTCGCGCTTTACGGCCGTATTTACGGCAGTCGCGCTTTACGGCCGTATTTACGACAGTCGCGCTTTACGGCCGTATTTACGACAGTCGCGCTTTACGGCCGTATTTACGACAGTCGCGCTTTACGGCCGTATTTACGGCAGTCGCGCTTTACGGCCGTATTTACGGCAGTCGCGCTTTACGGCCCTATTTACGACAGTCGCGCTTTACGGCCGTATTTACGGCAGTCGCGCTTTACGGCCGTATTTACGGCAGTCGCGCTTTACGGCCGTATTTACGGCAGTCGCGCTTTACGGCCGTATTTACGGCAGTCGCGCTTTACGGCCGTATTTACGACAGTCGCGCTTTACGGCCGTATTTACGGCAGTCGCGCTTTACGGCCGTATTTACGACAGTCGCGCTTTACGGCCGTATTTACGACAGTCGCGCTTTACGGCCGTATTTACGACAGTCGCTATTTACGGCCGTATTTACGACAGTCGCGCTTTACGGCCGTATTTACGACAGTCGCGCTTTACGGCCGTATTTACGACAGTCGCGCTTTACGGCCGTATTTACGGCAGTCGCCATTTACGGCCGTATTTACGGCAGTCGCGCTTTACGGCCGTATTTACGACAGTCGCGCTTTACGGCCGTATTTACGGCAGTCGCGCTTTACGGCCGTATTTACGACAGTCGCGATTTACGGCCGTATTTACGACAGTCGCGCTTTACGGCCGTATTTACGACAGTCGCGCTTTACGGCCGTATTTATGACAGTCGCGCTTTACGGCACCTTTTACGACAGTCGCGCTTTACGGCCGTATTTACGACAGTCGCGCTTTACGGCACCTTTTACGACAGTCGCGCTTTACGGCCGTATTTACGACAGTCGCGCTTTACGGCCGTATTTACGACAGTCGCGATTTACGGCCGTATTTACGACAGTCGCGCTTTACGGCACCTTTTACGACAGTCGCGATTTACGGCCGTATTTACGACAGTCGCGCTTTACGGCCGTATTTACGACAGTCGCGCTTTACGGCCGTATTTACGACAGCCGCGCTTTACGGCCGTATTTACGACAGTCGCGCTTTACGGCACCTTTTACGACAGCCGCGCTTTACGGCACCTTTTACGACAGTCGCGCTTTACGGCACCTTTTACGGCAGTCGCGCTTTACGGCCGTATTTACGACAGTCGCGCTTTACGGCCGTATTTACGACAGTCGCGCTTTACGGCCGTATTTACGACAGTCGCGCTTTACGGCACCTTTTAAGACAGTCGCGCTTTACGGCCGTATTTACGACAGTCGCGCTTTACGGCACCTTTTACGACAGTCGCGATTTACGGCCGTATTTACGACAGTCGCGCTTTACGGCACCTTTTACGACAGTCGCGATTTACGGCCGTATTTACGACAGTCGCGCTTTACGGCCGTATTTACGACAGTCGCGCTTTACGGCCGTATTTACGGCAGTCGCGCTTTACGGCCGTATTTACGACAGTCGCGCTTTACGGCCGTATTTACGGCAGCCGCGCTTTACGGCCGTATTTACGACAGTCGCGCTTTACGGCCGTATTTACGACAGTCGCGCTTTACGGCCGTATTTACGGCAGTCGCGCTTTACGGCCGTATTTACGACAGTCGCGCTTTACGGCACCTTTTACGACAGTCGCGCTTTACGGCCGTATTTACGACAGTCGCGCTTTACGGCCGTATTTACGACAGTCGCGCTTTACGGCCGTATTTACGGCAGTCGCGCTTTACGGCCGTATTTACGACAGTCGCGCTTTACGGCACCTTTTACGACAGTCGCGCTTTACGGCCGTATTTACGACAGTCGCGCTTTACGGCCGTATTTACGACAGTCGCGCTTTACGGTCGTATTTACGACAGTCGCGCTTTACGGCACCTTTTACGACAGTCGCGCTTTACGGCCGTATTTACGACAGTTGCGCTTTACGGCACCATTTACGACAGTCGCGCTTTACGGCCCCTTTTACGACAGTCGCGCTTTACGGCCGTATTTACGACAGTCGCGCTTTACGGCCGTATTTACGACAGTCGCGCTTTACGGCCGTATTTACGACAGTCGCGATTTACGGCCGTATTTACGACAGTCGCGCTTTACGGCCGTATTTACGACAGTCGCGCTTTACGGCCGTATTTACGACAGTCGCGCTTTACGGCCGTATTTACGACAGTCGCGCTTTACGGCCGTATTTACGGCAGTCGCGCTTTACGGCCGTATTTACGGCAGTCGCGCTTTACGGCCGTATTTACGACAGTCGCGCTTTACGGCCGTATTTACGACAGTCGCGATTTACGGCCGTATTTACGGCAGTCGCGCTTTACGGCCGTATTTACGGCAGTCGCGCTTTACGGCCGTATTTACGACAGTCGCGCTTTACGGCCGTATTTACGGCAGTCGCGCTTTTCGGCCGTATTTACGACAGTCGCGCTTTTCGGCCGTATTTACGACAGTCGCGCTTTACGGCCGTATTTACGACAGTCGCGCTTTACGGCCGTATTTACGACAGTCGCTATTTACGGCCGTATTTACGACAGTCGCGCTTTACGGCCGTATTTACGACAGTCGCGCTTTACGGCCGTATTTACGACAGTCGCGCTTTACGGCCGTATTTACGGCAGTCGCCATTTACGGCCGTATTTACGGCAGTCGCGCTTTACGGCCGTATTTACGGCAGTCGCGCTTTACGGCCGTATTTACGGCAGTCGCGCTTTACGGCCGTATTTACGACAGTCGCGATTTACGGCCGTATTTACGGCAGTCGCGCTTTACGGCCGTATTTACGACAGTCGCGCTTTACGGCCGTATTTACGACAGTCGCGCTTTACGGCCGTATTTACGGCAGTCGCGCTTTACGGCCGTATTTACGGCAGTCGCGCTTTACGGCCGTATTTACGGCAGTCGCGCTTTACGGCCGTATTTACGACAGTCGCGATTTACGGCCGTATTTACGGCAGTCGCGCTTTACGGCCGTATTTACGACAGTCGCGCTTTACGGCCGTATTTACGACAGTCGCGCTTTACGGCCGTATTTACAGCAGTCGCGCTTTACGGCCGTATTTACGGCAGTCGCGATTTACGGCCGTATTTACGGCAGTCGCGCTTTACGGCCGTATTTACGACAGTCGCGCTTTACGGCCGTATTTACGGCAGTCGCGCTTTACGGCCGTATTTACGGCAGTCGCGCTTTACGGCCGTATTTACGGCAGTCGCGCTTTACGGCCGTATTTACGACAGTCGCGATTTACGGCCGTATTTACGACAGTCGCGCTTTACGGCCGTTTTTACGACAGTCGCGCTTTACGGCCGTATTTATGACAGTCGCGCTTTACGGCACCTTTTACGACAGTCGCGCTTTACGGCCGTATTTACGACAGTCGCGCTTTACGGCACCTTTTACGACAGTCGCGCTTTACGGCCGTATTTACGACAGTCGCGCTTTACGGCCGTATTTACGACAGTCGCGATTTACGGCCGTATTTACGACAGTCGCGCTTTACGGCACCTTTTACGACAGTCGCGATTTACGGCCGTATTTACGACAGTCGCGCTTTACGGCCGTATTTACGACAGTCGCGCTTTACGGCCGTATTTACGACAGCCGCGCTTTACGGCCGTATTTACGACAGTCGCGCTTTACGGCACCTTTTACGACAGCCGCGCTTTACGGCACCTTTTACGACAGTCGCGCTTTACGGCACCTTTTACGGCAGTCGCGCTTTACGGCCGTATTTACGACAGTCGCGCTTTACGGCCGTATTTACGACAGTCGCGCTTTACGGCCGTATTTACGACAGTCGCGCTTTACGGCACCTTTTAAGACAGTCGCGCTTTACGGCCGTATTTACGACAGTCGCGCTTTACGGCACCTTTTACGACAGTCGCGATTTACGGCCGTATTTACGACAGTCGCGCTTTACGGCACCTTTTACGACAGTCGCGATTTACGGCCGTATTTACGACAGTCGCGCTTTACGGCCGTATTTACGACAGTCGCGCTTTACGGCCGTATTTACGGCAGTCGCGCTTTACGGCCGTATTTACGACAGTCGCGCTTTACGGCCGTATTTACGGCAGCCGCGCTTTACGGCCGTATTTACGACAGTCGCGCTTTACGGCCGTATTTACGACAGTCGCGCTTTACGGCCGTATTTACGACAGTCGCGCTTTACGGCCGTATTTACGGCAGTCGCGCTTTACGGCCGTATTTACGACAGTCGCGCTTTACGGCACCTTTTACGACAGTCGCGCTTTACGGCCGTATTTACGACAGTCGCGCTTTACGGCCGTATTTACGACAGTCGCGCTTTACGGCCGTATTTACGGCAGTCGCGCTTTACGGCCGTATTTACGACAGTCGCGCTTTACGGCACCTTTTACGACAGTCGCGCTTTACGGCCGTATTTACGACAGTCGCGCTTTACGGCCGTATTTACGACAGTCGCGCTTTACGGCCGTATTTACGGCAGTCGCGCTTTACGGCCGTATTTACGGCAGTCGCGCTTTACGGCCGTATTTACGACAGTCGCGATTTACGGCCGTATTTACGGCAGTCGCGCTTTACGGCCGTATTTACGACAGTCGCGCTTTACGGCCGTATTTACGACAGTCGCGCTTTACGGCCGTATTTACAGCAGTCGCGCTTTACGGCCGTATTTACGGCAGTCGCGATTTACGGCCGTATTTACGGCAGTCGCGCTTTACGGCCGTATTTACGACAGTCGCGCTTTACGGCCGTATTTACGACAGTCGCGCTTTACGGCCGTATTTACGGCAGTCGCGCTTTACGGCCGTATTTACGACAGTCGCGCTTTACGGCCGTATTTACGGCAGTCGCGCTTTACGGCCGTATTTACGACAGTCGCGATTTACGGCCGTATTTACGACAGTCGCGCTTTACGGCCGTATTTATGACAGTCGCGCTTTACGGCACCTTTTACGACAGTCGCGCTTTACGGCCGTATTTACGACAGTCGCGCTTTACGGCACCTTTTACGACAGTCGCGCTTTACGGCCGTATTTACGACAGTCGCGCTTTACGGCCGTATTTACGACAGTCGCGATTTACGGCCGTATTTACGACAGTCGCGCTTTACGGCACCTTTTACGACAGTCGCGATTTACGGCCGTATTTACGACAGTCGCGCTTTACGGCCGTATTTACGACAGCCGCGCTTTACGGCCGTATTTACGACAGTCGCGCTTTACGGCACCTTTTACGACAGCCGCGCTTTACGGCACCTTTTACGACAGTCGCGCTTTACGGCACCTTTTACGGCAGTCGCGCTTTACGGCCGTATTTACGACAGTCGCGCTTTACGGCCGTATTTACGACAGTCGCGCTTTACGGCCGTATTTACGACAGTCGCGCTTTACGGCACCTTTTAAGACAGTCGCGCTTTACGGCCGTATTTACGACAGTCGCGCTTTACGGCACCTTTTACGACAGTCGCGCTTTACGGCCGTATTTACGACAGTCGCGCTTTACGGCACCTTTTACGACAGTCGCGATTTACGGCCGTATTTACGACAGTCGCGCTTTACGGCCGTATTTACGACAGTCGCGCTTTACGGCCGTATTTACGGCAGTCGCGCTTTACGGCCGTATTTACGACAGTCGCGCTTTACGGCCGTATTTACGGCAGCCGCGCTTTACGGCCGTATTTACGACAGTCGCGCTTTACGGCCGTATTTACGACAGTCGCGCTTTACGGCCGTATTTACGACAGTCGCGCTTTACGGCCGTATTTACGACAGTCGCGCTTTACGGCCGTATTTACGGCAGTCGCGCTTTACGGCCGTATTTACGACAGTCGCGCTTTACGGCACCTTTTACGACAGTCGCGCTTTACGGCCGTATTTACGACAGTCGCGCTTTACGGCCGTATTTACGACAGTCGCGCTTTACGGCCGTATTTACGGCAGTCGCGCTTTACGGCCGTATTTACGACAGTCGCGCTTTACGGCACCTTTTACGACAGTCGCGCTTTACGGCCGTATTTACGACAGTCGCGCTTTACGGCCGTATTTACGACAGTCGCGCTTTACGGTCGTATTTACGACAGTCGCGCTTTACGGCACCTTTTACGACAGTCGCGCTTTACGGCCGTATTTACGACAGTTGCGCTTTACGGCACCATTTACGACAGTCGCGCTTTACGGCACCTTTTACGACAGTCGCGCTTTACGGCCGTATTTACGACAGTCGCGCTTTACGGCCGTATTTACGACAGTCACGCTTTACGGCACCTTTTACGACAGTCGCGCTTTACGGTTGTATTTACGACAGTCGCGCTTTAAGGCACCTTTTACGACAGTCGCGATTTACGGCCGTATTTACGACAGTCGCGCTTTACGGCACCTTTTACGACAGTCGCGCTTCACGGCCGTATTTACGACAGTCGCGCTTTACGGCCGTATTTACGGCAGTCGCGCTTTACGGCCGTATTTACGAGCGTCGCGCTTTACGGCCGTATTTACGACAGTCGCGATTTACGGCCGTATTTACGGCAGTCGCGCTTTACGGCCGTATTTACGGCAGTCGCGCTTTACGGCCGTATTTACGACAGTCGCGCTTTACGGCCGTATTTACGGCAGTCGCGCTTTTCGGCCGTATTTACGACAGTCGCGCTTTTCGGCCGTATTTACGACAGTCGCGCTTTACGGCCGTATTTACGACAGTCGCGCTTTACGGCCGTATTTACGACAGTCGCTATTTACGGCCGTATTTACGACAGTCGCGCTTTACGGCCGTATTTACGACAGTCGCGCTTTACAACCGTATTTACGGCAGTCGCCATTTACGGCCGTATTTACGGCAGTCGCGCTTTACGGCCGTATTTACGGCAGTCGCGCTTTACGGCCGTATTTACGACAGTCGCGATTTACGGCCGTATTTACGGCAGTCGCGCTTTACGGTTGTATTTACGACAGTCGCGCTTTACGGCCGTATTTACGACAGTCGCGCTTTACGGCCGTATTTACGACAGTCGCGCTTTACGGCCGTATTTACGACAGTCGCGCTTTACGGCCGTATTTACGGCAGTCGCGCTTTACGGCCGTATTTACGGCAGTCGCGCTTTACGGCCGTATTTACGACAGTCGCGATTTACGGCCGTATTTACGACAGTCGCGCTTTACGGCACCTTTTACGACAGTCGCGCTTTACGGCCGTATTTACGACAGTCGCGCTTTACGGCCGTATTTACGACAGTCGCGATTTACGGCCGTATTTACGACAGTCGCGCTTTACGGCACCTTTTACGACAGTCGCGATTTACGGCCGTATTTACGACAGTCGCGCTTTACGGCCGTATTTACGACAGTCGCGCTTTACGGCCGTATTTACGACAGTCGCGCTTTACGGCCGTATTTACGGCAGTCGCGCTTTACGGCCGTATTTACGACAGTCGCGCTTTACGGCCGTATTTACGACAGTCGCGCTTTACGGCCGTATTTACGGCAGTCGCGCTTTACGGCCGTATTTACGACAGTCGCGATTTACGGCCGTATTTACGACAGTCGCGCTTTACGGCCGTATTTACGGCAGTCGCGCTTTTCGGCCGTATTTACGACAGTCGCGCTTTACGGCCGTATTTACGGCAGTCGCGCTTTACGGCCGTATTTACGGCAGTCGCGCTTTACGGCCGTATTTACGGCAGTCGCGCTTTACGGCCGTATTTACGACAGTCGCGATTTACGGCCGTATTTACGGCAGTCGCGCTTTACGGCCGTATTTACGACAGTCGCGCTTTACGGCCGTATTTACGACAGTCGCGCTTTACGGCCGTATTTACAGCAGTCGCGCTTTACGGCCGTATTTACGGCAGTCGCGATTTACGGCCGTATTTACGGCAGTCGCGCTTTACGGCCGTATTTACGGCAGTCGCGCTTTACGGCCGTATTTACGACAGTCGCGCTTTACGGCCGTATTTACGGCAGTCGCGCTTTACGGCCGTATTTACGACAGTCGCGCTTTACGGCCGTATTTACGGCAGTCGCGCTTTACGGCCGTATTTACGACAGTCGCGATTTACGGCCGTATTTACGACAGTCGCGCTTTACGGCCGTATTTATGACAGTCGCGCTTTACGGCACCTTTTACGACAGTCGCGCTTTACGGCCGTATTTACGACAGTCGCGCTTTACGGCACCTTTTACGACAGTCGCGCTTTACGGCCGTATTTACGACAGTCGCGCTTTACGGCCGTATTTACGACAGTCGCGATTTACGGCCGTATTTACGACAGTCGCGCTTTACGGCACCTTTTACGACAGTCGCGATTTACGGCCGTATTTACGACAGTCGCGCTTTACGGCCGTATTTACGACAGCCGCGCTTTACGGCCGTATTTACGACAGTCGCGCTTTACGGCACCTTTTACGACAGCCGCGCTTTACGGCACCTTTTACGACAGTCGCGCTTTACGGCACCTTTTACGGCAGTCGCGCTTTACGGCCGTATTTACGACAGTCGCGCTTTACGGCCGTATTTACGACAGTCGCGCTTTACGGCCGTATTTACGACAGTCGCGCTTTACGGCACCTTTTAAGACAGTCGCGCTTTACGGCCGTATTTACGACAGTCGCGCTTTACGGCACCTTTTACGACAGTCGCGATTTACGGCCGTATTTACGACAGTCGCGCTTTACGGCACCTTTTACGACAGTCGCGATTTACGGCCGTATTTACGACAGTCGCGCTTTACGGCCGTATTTACGACAGTCGCGCTTTACGGCCGTATTTACGGCAGTCGCGCTTTACGGCCGTATTTACGACAGTCGCGCTTTACGGCCGTATTTACGGCAGCCGCGCTTTACGGCCGTATTTACGACAGTCGCGCTTTACGGCCGTATTTACGACAGTCGCGCTTTACGGCCGTATTTACGACAGTCGCGCTTTACGGCCGTATTTACGGCAGTCGCGCTTTACGGCCGTATTTACGACAGTCGCGCTTTACGGCACCTTTTACGACAGTCGCGCTTTACGGCCGTATTTACGACAGTCGCGCTTTACGGCCGTATTTACGACAGTCGCGCTTTACGGCCGTATTTACGGCAGTCGCGCTTTACGGCCGTATTTACGACAGTCGCGCTTTACGGCACCTTTTACGACAGTCGCGCTTTACGGCCGTATTTACGACAGTCGCGCTTTACGGCCGTATTTACGACAGTCGCGCTTTACGGCCGTATTTACGGCAGTCGCGCTTTACGGCCGTATTTACGGCAGTCGCGCTTTACGGCCGTATTTACGGCAGTCGCGCTTTACGGCCGTATTTACGACAGTCGCGATTTACGGCCGTATTTACGGCAGTCGCGCTTTACGGCCGTATTTACGACAGTCGCGCTTTACGGCCGTATTTACGACAGTCGCGCTTTACGGCCGTATTTACAGCAGTCGCGCTTTACGGCCGTATTTACGGCAGTCGCGATTTACGGCCGTATTTACGGCAGTCGCGCTTTACGGCCGTATTTACGGCAGTCGCGCTTTACGGCCGTATTTACGACAGTCGCGCTTTACGGCCGTATTTACGGCAGTCGCGCTTTACGGCCGTATTTACGACAGTCGCGCTTTACGGCCGTATTTACGGCAGTCGCGCTTTACGGCCGTATTTACGACAGTCGCGCTTTACGGCCGTATTTACGGCAGTCGCGCTTTACGGCCGTATTTACGACAGTCGCGATTTACGGCCGTATTTACGACAGTCGCGCTTTACGGCCGTATTTATGACAGTCGCGCTTTACGGCACCTTTTACGACAGTCGCGCTTTACGGCCGTATTTACGACAGTCGCGCTTTACGGCACCTTTTACGACAGTCGCGCTTTACGGCCGTATTTACGACAGTCGCGCTTTACGGCCGTATTTACGACAGTCGCGATTTACGGCCGTATTTACGACAGTCGCGCTTTACGGCACCTTTTACGACAGTCGCGATTTACGGCCGTATTTACGACAGTCGCGCTTTACGGCCGTATTTACGACAGTCGCGCTTTACGGCCGTATTTACGACAGCCGCGCTTTACGGCCGTATTTACGACAGTCGCGCTTTACGGCACCTTTTACGACAGCCGCGCTTTACGGCACCTTTTACGACAGTCGCGCTTTACGGCACCTTTTACGGCAGTCGCGCTTTACGGCCGTATTTACGACAGTCGCGCTTTACGGCCGTATTTACGACAGTCGCGCTTTACGGCCGTATTTACGACAGTCGCGCTTTACGGCACCTTTTAAGACAGTCGCGCTTTACGGCCCTATTTACGACAGTCGCGCTTTACGGCACCTTTTACGACAGTCGCGATTTACGGCCGTATTTACGACAGTCGCGCTTTACGGCACCTTTTACGACAGTCGCGATTTACGGCCGTATTTACGACAGTCGCGCTTTACGGCCGTATTTACGACAGTCGCGCTTTACGGCCGTATTTACGGCAGTCGCGCTTTACGGCCGTATTTACGACAGTCGCGCTTTACGGCCGTATTTACGGCAGCCGCGCTTTACGGCCGTATTTACGACAGTCGCGCTTTACGGCCGTATTTACGACAGTCGCGCTTTACGGCCGTATTTACGACAGTCGCGCTTTACGGCCGTATTTACGACAGTCGCGCTTTACGGCCGTATTTACGGCAGTCGCGCTTTACGGCCGTATTTACGACAGTCGCGCTTTACGGCACCTTTTACGACAGTCGCGCTTTACGGCCGTATTTACGACAGTCGCGCTTTACGGCCGTATTTACGACAGTCGCGCTTTACGGCCGTATTTACGGCAGTCGCGCTTTACGGCCGTATTTACGGCAGTCGCGCTTTACGGCCGTATTTACGACAGTCGCGCTTTACGGCCGTATTTACGACAGTCGCGCTTTACGGCCGTATTTACGACAGTCGCGCTTTACGGTCGTATTTACGACAGTCGCGCTTTACGGCACCTTTTACGACAGTCGCGCTTTACGGCCGTATTTACGACAGTTGCGCTTTACGGCACCATTTACGACAGTCGCGCTTTACGGCACCTTTTACGACAGTCGCGCTTTACGGCCGTATTTACGACAGTCGCGCTTTACGGCCGTATTTACGACAGTCACGCTTTACGGCACCTTTTACGACAGTCGCGCTTTACGGTTGTATTTACGACAGTCGCGCTTTAAGGCACCTTTTACGACAGTCGCGATTTACGGCCGTATTTACGACAGTCGCGCTTTACGGCACCTTTTACGACAGTCGCGCTTTACGGCCGTATTTACGACAGTCGCGCTTTACGGCCGTATTTACGGCAGTCGCGCTTTACGGCCGTATTTACGAGCGTCGCGCTTTACGGCCGTATTTACGACAGTCGCGATTTACGGCCGTATTTACGGCAGTCGCGCTTTACGGCCGTATTTACGGCAGTCGCGCTTTACGGCCGTATTTACGACAGTCGCGCTTTACGGCCGTATTTACGGCAGTCGCGCTTTTCGGCCGTATTTACGACAGTCGCGCTTTTCGGCCGTATTTACGACAGTCGCGCTTTACGGCCGTATTTACGACAGTCGCGCTTTACGGCCGTATTTACGACAGTCGCTATTTACGGCCGTATTTACGACAGTCGCGCTTTACGGCCGTATTTACGACAGTCGCGCTTTACGGCCGTATTTACGACAGTCGCGCTTTACGGCCGTATTTACGGCAGTCGCCATTTACGGCCGTATTTACGGCAGTCGCGCTTTACGGCCGTATTTACGGCAGTCGCGCTTTACGGCCGTATTTACGACAGTCGCGATTTACGGCCGTATTTACGGCAGTCGCGCTTTACGGTTGTATTTACGACAGTCGCGCTTTACGGCCGTATTTACGACAGTCGCGCTTTACGGCCGTATTTACGACAGTCGCGCTTTACGGCCGTATTTACGACAGTCGCGCTTTACGGCCGTATTTACGGCAGTCGCGCTTTACGGCCGTATTTACGGCAGTCGCGCTTTACGGCCGTATTTACGACAGTCGCGATTTACGGCCGTATTTACGACAGTCGCGCTTTACGGCACCTTTTACGACAGTCGCGCTTTACGGCCGTATTTACGACAGTCGCGCTTTACGGCCGTATTTACGACAGTCGCGATTTACGGCCGTATTTACGACAGTCGCGCTTTACGGCACCTTTTACGACAGTCGCGATTTACGGCCGTATTTACGACAGTCGCGCTTTACGGCCGTATTTACGACAGTCGCGCTTTACGGCCGTATTTACGACAGCCGCGCTTTACGGCCGTATTTACGGCAGTCGCGCTTTACGGCCGTATTTACGACAGTCGCGCTTTACGGCCGTATTTACGGCAGTCGCGCTTTACGGCCGTATTTACGACAGTCGCGCTTTACGGCCGTATTTACGACAGTCGCGCTTTACGGCCGTATTTATGACAGTCGCGCTTTACGGCACCTTTTACGACAGTCGCGCTTTACGGCCGTATTTACGACAGTCGCGCTTTACGGCACCTTTTACGACAGTCGCGCTTTACGGCCGTATTTACGACAGTCGCGATTTACGGCCGTATTTACGACAGTCGCGCTTTACGGCCGTATTTACGACAGTCGCGATTTACGGCCGTATTTACGACAGTCGCGCTTTACGGCCGTATTTACGACAGCCGCGCTTTACGGCCGTATTTACGACAGTCGCGCTTAACGGCACCTTTTACGACAGCCGCGCTTTACGGCACCTTTTACGACAGTCGCGCTTTACGGCACCTTTTACGGCAGTCGCGCTTTACGGCCGTATTTACGACAGTCGCGCTTTACGGCCGTATTTACGACAGTCGCGCTTTACGGCACCTTTTAAGACAGTCGCGCTTTACGGCCGTATTTACGACAGTCGCGCTTTACGGCACCTTTTACGACAGTCGCGATTTACGGCCGTATTTACGACAGTCGCGCTTTACGGCACCTTTTACGACAGTCGCGATTTACGGCCGTATTTACGACAGTCGCGCTTTACGGCCGTATTTACGACAGTCGCGCTTTACGGCCGTATTTACGACAGTCGCGCTTTACGGCCGTATTTACGACAGTCGCGCTTTACGGCCGTATTTACGGCAGCCGCGCTTTACGGCCGTATTTACGACAGTCGCGCTTTACGGCCGTATTTACGACAGTCGCGCTTTACGGCCGTATTTACGACAGTCGCGCTTTACGGCAGTATTTACGACAGTCGCGCTTTACGGCCGTATTTACGGCAGTCGCGCTTTACGGCCGTATTTACGACAGTCGCGCTTTACGGCACCTTTTACGACAGTCGCGCTTTACGGCCCTATTTACGACAGTCGCGCTTTACGGCCGTATTTACGACAGTCGCGCTTTACGGCCGTATTTACGGCAGTCGCGCTTTACGGCCGTATTTACGACAGTCGCGCTTTACGGCACCTTTTACGACAGTCGCGCTTTACGGCCGTATTTACGACAGTCGCGCTTTACGGCCGTATTTACGACAGTCGCGCTTTACGGTCGTATTTACGACAGTCGCGCTTTACGGCACCTTTTACGACAGTCGCGCTTTACGGCCGTATTTACGACAGTTGCGCTTTACGGCACCATTTACGACAGTCGCGCTTTACGGCACCTTTTACGACAGTCGCGCTTTACGGCCGTATTTACGACAGTCGCGCTTTACGGCCGTATTTACGACAGTCACGCTTTACGGCACCTTTTACGACAGTCGCGCTTTACGGCCGTATTTACGACAGTCGCGCTTTAAGGCACCTTTTACGACAGTCGCGATTTACGGCCGTATTTATGACAGTCGCGCTTTACGGCACCTTTTACGACAGTCGCGCTTCACGGCCGTATTTACGACAGTCGCGCTTTACGGCCGTATTTACGGCAGTCGCGCTTTAGGGCCGTATTTACGAGCGTCGCGCTTTACGGCCGTATTTACGACAGTCGCGCTTTACGGCACCTTTTACGACAGTCGCGCTTTACGGCAGTATTTACGACAGTCGCGCTTTACGGCCGTATTTACGGCAGTCGCGCTTTACGGCCGTATTTACGACAGTCACGCTTTACGGCCGTATTTACGACAGTCGCGCTTTACGGCCGTCTTTACGACAGTCGCGATTTACGGCCGTATTTACGACAGTCGCGCTTTACGGCCGTATTTACGACAGTCGCGCTTTACGGCACCTTTTACGACAGTCGCGCTTTACGGCCGTATTTACGACAGTCGCGCTTTACGGCACCTTTTACGACAGTCGCGCTTTACGGCCGTATTTACGACAGTCGCGCTTTACGGCCGTATTTACGACAGTCGCGTTTTACGGCCGTATTTACGGCAGTCGCGCTTTACGGCCGTATTTACGACAGTCGCGCTTAACGGCCGTATTTACGGCAGTCGCGCTTTACGGCCGTATTTACGGCAGTCGCGCTTTACGGCCGTATTTACGACAGTCGCGCTTTACGGCCGTATTTACGGCAGTCGCGCTTTACGGCCGTATTTACGACAGTCGCGCTTTACGGCCGTATTTACGACAGTCGCGCTTTACGGCCGTATTTACGGCAGTCGCGCTTTACGGCACCTTTTACGACAGTCGCGCTTTACGGCCGTATTTACGACAGTCGCGCTTTACGGCACCTTTTACGACAGTCGCGATTTACGGCCGTATTTACGACAGTCGCGCTTTACGGCCGTATTTACGGCAGTCGCGCTTTACGGCCGTATTTACGACAGTCTCGCTTTACGGCCGTATTTACGACAGTCGCGCTTTACGGCCGTATTTACGACAGTCGCGCTTTACGGCCGTATTTACGACAGTCGCGCCTTACGGCACCTTTTACTACAGTCGCGCTTTACGGCCGTATTTACGACAGTCGCGCTTTACGGCCGTATTTACGACAGTCGCGCTTTACGGCACCTTTTACGACAGTCGCGATTTACGGCCGTATTTACGACAGTCGCGCTTTACGGCCGTATTTACGACAGTCGCGCTTTACGGCACCTTTTACGACAGTCGCGCTTTACGGCCGTATTTACGACAGTCGCGCTTTACGGCACCTTTTCGACAGTCGCGATTTACGGTCGTATTTACGACAGTCGCGCTTTACGGCCGTATTTACGACAGTCGCGCTTTACGGCCGTATTTACGGCAGTCGCGCTTTACGGCCGTATTTACGACAGTCGCGCTTTACGGCACCTTTTACGACAGTCGCGCTTTACGGCCGTATTTACGACAGTCGCGCTTTACGGCCGTATTTACGACAGTCGCGCTTTACGGCACCTTTTACGACAGTCGCGCTTTACGGCCGTATTTACGACAGTCGCGCTTTACGGCCGTATTTACGACAGTCGCGCTTTACGGCACCTTTTACGACAGTCGCGCTTTACGGCAGTATTTACGACAGTCGCGCTTTATGGCCGTATTTACGACAGTCGCGCTTTACGGCCGTATTTACGACAGTCGCGCTTTACGGCCGTATTTACGACAGTCGCGCTTTACGGCCGTATTTACGACAGTCGCGCTTTACGGCACCTTTTACGACAGTCGCGATTTACGGCCGTATTTACGACAGTCGCGCTTTACGGCACCTTTTACGACAGTCGCGCTTTACGGCCGTATTTACGACAGTCGCGCTTTACGGCCGTATTTACGGCAGTCGCGTTTTACGGCCGTATTTACGGCAGTCGCGCTTTACGGCCGTATTTACGACAGTCGCGCTTTACGGCCGTATATACGACAGTCGCGCTTTACGGCCGTATTTACGGCAGTCGCGCTTTACGGCCGTATTTACGGCAGTCGCACTTTACGGCCGTATTTACGACAGTCGCGCCTTACGGCACCTTTTACTACAGTCGCGCTTTACGGCCGTATTTACGACAGTCGCGCTTTACGGCCGTATTTACGACAGTCGCGCTTTACGGCACCTTTTACGACAGTCGCGATTTACGGTTGTATTTACGACAGTCGCGCTTTACGGCCGTATTTACGACAGTCGCGCTTTACGGCACCTTTTACGACAGTCGCGCTTTACGGCACCTTTTACGACAGTCGCGCTTTACGGCCGTATTTACGACAGTCGCGCTTTACGGCACCTTTTCGATAGTCGCGATTTACGGTCGTATTTACGACAGTCGCGCTTTACGGCCGTATTTACGACAGTCGCGCTTTACGGCCGTATTTACGGCAGTCGCGCTTTACGGCCGTATTTACGACAGTCGCGCTTTACGGCACCTTTTACGACAGTCGCGCTTTACGGCCGTATTTACGACAGTCGCGCTTTACGGCACCTTTTACGACAGTCGCGCTTTACGGCCGTATTTACGACAGTCGCGCTTTACGGCCGTATTTACGGCAGTCGCGCTTTACGGCCGTATTTACGACAGTCGCGCTTTACGGCACCTTTTACGGCAGTCGCGCTTTACGGCAGTATTTACGACAGTCGCGCTTTACGGCCGTATTTACGACAGTCGCGCTTTACGGCCGTATTTACGACAGTCACGCTTTACGGCCGTATTTACGACAGTCGCGCTTTACGGCACCTTTTACGACAGTCGCGATTTACGGCCGTATTTACGACAGTCGCGCTTTACGGCACCTTTTCCGACAGTCGCGATTTACGGCCGTATTTACGACAGTCGCGCTTTACGGCCGTATTTACGGCAGTCGCGCTTTACGGCCGTATTTACGACAGTCGCGCTTTACGGCCGTATTTACGGCAGTCGCGCTTTACGGCCGTATTTACGGCAGTCGCGCTTTACGGCCGTATTTACGACAGTCCCGCTTTACGGCCGTATTTACGACAGTCGCGCTTTACGGCACCTTTTACGACAGTCGCGCTTTACGGCCGTATTTACGACAGTCGCGCTTTACGGCACCTTTTACGACAGTCGCGCTTTACGGCCGTATTTACGACAGTCGCGCTTTACGGCACCTTTTACGACAGTCGCGCTTTACGGCCGTATTTACGACAGTCGCGCTTTACGGCCGTATTTACGACAGTCGCGCTTTACGGCCGTATTTACGGCAGTCGCGCTTTACGGCCGTATTTACGACAGTCGCGCTTTACGGCACCTTTTACGACAGTCGGGCTTTACGGCACCTTTTACGACAGTCGCGCTTTACGGCCGTATTTACGACAGTCGCGCTTTACGGCACCTTTTACGACAGTCGCGCTTTACGGCCGTATTTACGACAGTCGCGCTTTACGGCACCTTTTACGACAGTCGCGCTTTACGGCCGTATTTACGACAGTCGCGCTTTACGGCCGTATTTACGACAGTCGCGCTTTGCGGCACCTTTTACGACAGTGCGCGACTGTCGTAAATACGGCCGTAAATCGCGACTGTCGTAAAAGGTGCCGTAAAGCGCGACTGTCGTAAATACGGCCGTAAAGCGCGACTGTCGTAAATACGGCCGTAAAGCGCGACTGTCGTAAATGGTGCCGTAAAGCGCGACTGTCGTAAATGGTGCCGTAAAGCGCGACTGTCGTAAATACGGCCGTAAAGCGCGACTGTCGTAAATACTGCCGTAAAGCGCGACTGTCGTAAAAGGTGCCGTAAAGCGCGACTGTCGTAAATACGGCCGTAAAGCGCGACAGCATGGAACCATCGTCTTTAGCGTCTTTTGTGGTCTACATGGAAGTAGAAAGCTTTTCCACTATGTCTGGCAGGGAGAAACTGTGCCAGCACAGAAAACATCTCCCACCGGACAGTCGCGCTTTGCGGCACCTTTTACGACAGTGCGCGACTGTCGTAAATACGGCCGTAAATCGCGACTGTCGTAAAAGGTGCCGTAAAGCGCGACTGTCGTAAATACGGCCGTAAAGCGCGACTGTCGTAAATACGGCCGTAAAGCGCGACTGTCGTAAATGGTGTCGTAAAGCGCGACTGTCGTAAATACGGCCGTAAAGCGCGACTGTCGTAAATACGGCCGTAAAGCGCGACTGTCGTAAATACTGCCGTAAAGCGCGACTGTCGTAAAAGGTGCCGTAAAGCGCGACTGTCGTAAATACGGCCGTAAAGCGCGACAGCATGGTACCATCGTCTTTAGCGTCTTTTGTGGTCTACATGGAAGTAGAAAGCTTTTCCACTATGTCTGGCAGGGAGAAACTGTGCCAACACAGAAAACAACTCCCACCGTGGTCGAGAGGATACACGGAGGTCTGCCAGGTGTTTTGCAGGGAGAAAAGAAAAGGTGTCCAAAACAGCTTCCAATCGAATGTTCATGTGATTAGAAAACTCAGGAGAGTGCAAAGGTACTGTTTTCTATCAGTTGGCAAGCTGCACACACAATCCCAGTCTTGTACAGATTCCCTCTTCACTTTTCCGAAGCTGCCGCTTTCGCCCGCTCCAGGGGACGAAAAAGAGCCTTCTTCGCGCAAAGACGATTGTGCCGCTCACAGTGCTCTCCTTAGCGCGGCTTCTCCGAAAGACGCCCGGGAGCAGCACTTAGCTCCGGACAGCATGGTACCATCGTCTTTAGCGTCTTTTGTGGTCTACATGGAAGTAGAAAGCTTTTCCACTATGTCTGGCAGGGAGAAACTGTGCCAGCACAGAAAACAACTCCCACCGTGGTCGAGAGGATACACGGAGGTCTGCCTGGTGTTTTGCAGGGAGAAAAGAAAAGGTGTCCAAAACAGCTTCCAATCCAATGTTCATGTGATTGGAAAAGTCAGGAGAGTGCAAAGGTACTTTTTTCTATCAGTTGGCAAGATGCGCACACAATCCCAGTGATGTACAGCTTCCTTCTTCACCGTTCCGAAGCTGCCGCTTTCGCCCGCTCCAGGAGACGAAAAAGAGCCTTCTTCGCGCAAAGACGATTGTGCCGCTCACAGTGCTCTCCTTAGCGCGGCTTCTCCGAAAGACGCCCGGGAGCAGCACTTACCTCCGGACAGCATGGTACCATCGTCTTTAGCTTCTTTTGTGGTCTACATGGAAGTAGAAAGCTTTTCCACTATGTCTGGCAGGGAGAAACTGTGCCAGCACAGAAAACATCTCCCACCGTGGTCGAGAGGATACACGGAGGTCTGCCAGGTGTTTTGCAGGGAGAAAAGAAAAGGTGTCCAAAACAGCTTCCAATCCAATGTTCATGTGATTGGAAAACTCAGGAGAGTGCAAAGGTACCGTTTTCTATCAGTTGGCAAGCTGCACACACAATCCCAGTCTTGTACAGATTCCCTCTTCACCTTTCCGAAGCTGCCGCTTTCGCCCGCTCCAGGGGACGAAAAAGAGCCTTCTTCGCGCAAAGACGATTGTGCCGCTCACAGTGCTCTCCTTAGCGCGGCTTCTCCGAAAGACGCCCGGGAGCAGCACTTTGCTCCGGACAGCATGGTACCATCGTCTTTAGCTTCTTTTGGGGTCCACATCGTAGCATAATACTTTTCCACTATGTCTGGCAGGGAGAAACCCTGCCAGCACAGAAAACAACTCCCACAGTGGTCGAGGGGATGCACGGAGGTCTGCCAGGTGTTTTGCAGGGAGAAAAGAAAAGGTGTCCAAAACAGCTTCCAATCGAATGTTCATGTGATTGGAAACAATAGGAGAGTGCAAAAGTACTGTTTTCTATCATTTGGCAAGCTGCGCACACAATCCCAGTGTTGTACAGCTTCCTTCTTAACCTTTCCGAAGCTGCCGCTTTCGCCCGCTCCAGGAGACGAAAAAGAGCCTTCTTCGCGCAAAGACGATTGTGCCGCTCACAGTGCTCTCCTTAGCGCGGCTTCTCCGAAAGACGCCCGGGAGCAGCACTTTGCTCCGGACAGCATGGTACCATCGTCTTTAGCGTCTTTTGTGGTCTACATGGAAGTAGAAAGCTTTTCCACTATGTCTGGCAGGGAGAAACTGTGCCAGCACAGAAAACAACTCCCACCGTGGTCGAGAGGATACACGGAGGTCTGCCTGGTGTTTTGCAGGGAGAAAAGAAAAGGTGTCCAAAACAGCTTCCAATCGAATTTTCATGTGATTGGAAACAACAGGAGAGTGCAAAAGTACTGTTTTCTATCATTTGGCAAGCTGCGCACACGATCCCAGTCTTGTACAGCTTCCTTCTTCACCTTTCCGAAACTGCCGCTTTCGTCCGCTCCAGGAGACGAAAAAGAGCCTTCTTCGCGCAAAGACGATTGTGCCGCTCACAGTGCTCTCCTTAGCGCGGCTTCTCCGAAAGACGCCCGGGAGCAGCACTTAGCTCCGGACAGCATGGTACCATCGTCTTTAGCTTCTTTTGGGGTCCACATCGTAGCATAATACTTTTCCACTATGTCTGGCAGGGAGAAACTCTGCCAGCACAGAAAACAACTCCCACTGTGGTCGAGGGGATGCACGGAGGTCTGCCAGGTGTTTTGCAGGGAGAAAAGAAAAGGTGTCCAAAACAGCTTCCAATCCAATGTTCATGTGATTGGAAACAACAGGAGAGTGCAAAAGTACTGTTTTCTATCATTTGGCAAGCTGCGCACACAATCCCAGTCTTGTACAGCTTCCTTCTTCACCTTTCCGAAGCTGCCGCTTTCGCCCGCTCCAGGAGACGAAAAAGAGCCTTCTTCGCGCAAAGACGATTGTGCCGCTCACAGTGCTCTCCTTAGCGCGGCTTCTCCGAAAGACGCCCGGGAGCAGCACTTTGCTCCGGACAGCATGGTACCATCGTCTTTAGCGTCTTTTGTGGTCTACATGGAAGTAGAAAGCTTTTCCACTATGTCTGGCAGGGAGAAACTGTGCCAGCACAGAAAACAACTCCCACCGTGGTCGAGAGGATACACGGAGGTCTGCCTGGTGTTTTGCAGGGAGAAAAGAAAAGGTGTCCAAAACAGCTTCCAATCCAATGTTCATGTGATTGGAAAAGTCAGGAGAGTGCAAAGGTACTGTTTTCTATCAGTTGGCAAGCTGCGCACACAATCCCAGTGTTGTACAGCTTCCTTCTTCACCTTTCCGAAGCTGCCGCTTTCGCCCGCTCCAGGAGACGAAAAAGAGCCTTCTTCGCGCAAAGACGATTGTGCCGCTCACAGTGCTCTCCTTAGCGCGGCTTCTCCGAAAGACGCCCGGGAGCAGCACTTACCACCGGACAGCATGGTACCATCGTCTTTAGCTTCTTTTGTGGTCTACATGGAAGTAGAAAGCTTTTCCACTATGTCTGGCAGGGAGAAACTGTGCCAGCACAGAAAACAACTCCCACCGTGGTCGAGAGGATACACGGAGGTCTGCCAGGTGTTTTGCAGGGAGAAAAGAAAAGGTGTCCAAAACAGCTTCCAATCCAATGTTCATGTGATTGGAAAACTCAGGAGAGTGCAAAGGTACCGTTTTCTATCAGTTGGCAAGCTGCACACACAATCCCAGTCTTGTACAGATTCCCTCTTCACCTTTCCGAAGCTGCCGCTTTCGCCCGCTCCAGGAGACGAAAAAGAGCCTTCTTCGCGCAAAGACGATTGTGCCGCTCACAGTGCTCTCCTTAGCGCGGCTTCTCCGAAAGACGCCCGGGAGCAGCACTTTGCTCCGGACAGCATGGTACCATCGTCTTTAGCTTCTTTTGGGGTCCACATCGTAGCATAATACTTTTCCACTATGTCTGGCAGGGAGAAACTCTGCCAGCACAGAAAACAACTCCCACTGTGGTCGAGGGGATGCACGGAGGTCTGCCAGGTGTTTTGCAGGGAGAAAAGCAAAGGTGTCCAAAACAGCTTCCAATCGAATGTTCATGTGATTGGAAACAACAGGAGAGGGCAAAAGTATTGTTTTCTATCATTTGGCAAGCTGCACACACAATCCCAGTCTTGTACAGCTTCCTTCTTCACCTTTCCGAAGCTGCCGCTTTCGCCCGCTCCAGGAGACGAAAAAGAGCCTTCTTCGCGCAAAGACGATTGTGCCGCTCACAGTGCTCTCCTTAGCGCGGCTTCTGCCGAAAGACGCCCGGCAGCGGCTCTTACCTCCGGAGAGCATCCTACCTTCCTCTTTAGCTCCTCTTCTCATCTACACCTCGGCAACAAGCTTTCCCACTATGTCTGGCTAGGAAAAACTGTGCCAGCACAGAAAACATCTCCCATCGTGTTCTAGAAGTTGCACGGATGTCTGCCAAGTGTTTGGCAGGAAGAAAAGAAAAGTTGTCCAAAACAGCTTCCAATCGAATGTTCCTGTGATTGGAAAAGTCAGGAGAGTGCAAAGGTACTGTTTTCTATCAGTTGGCAAGGTGCGCACACAATCCCAGTGTTGTACAGCTTGCTTCTTCACCTTCCCGAAGCTGCCGCTCTCGCCGGCTGCCGGAGCCCAAGAAGCGGCTTCTTCGCGCAAAGACGATTGTGCCGCTCACAGTGCTCTCCTTAGCGCGGCTTCTGCCGAAAGACGCCCGGCAGCGGCTCTTACCTCCGGAGAGCATCCTACCTTCCTCTTTAGCTCCTCTTCTCATCTACACCTCGGCAACAAGCTTTCCCACTATGTCTGGCTAGGAAAAACTGTGCCAGCACAGAAAACATCTCCCATCGTGTTCTAGAAGTTGCACGGATGTCTGCCAAGTGTTTGGCAGGAAGAAAAGAAAAGTTGTCCAAAACAGCTTCCAATCGAATGTTCCTGTGATTGGAAAAGTCAGGAGAGTGCAAAGGTACTGTTTTCTATCAGTTGGCAAGGTGCGCACACAATCCCAGTGTTGTACAGCTTGCTTCTTCACCTTCCCGAAGCTGCCGCTCTCGCCGGCTGCCGGAGCCCAAGAAGCGGCTTCTTCGCGCAAAGACGATTGTGCCGCTCACAGTGCTCTCCTTAGCGCGGCTTCTGCCGAAAGACGCCCGGCAGCGGCTCTTACCTCCGGAGAGCATCCTACCTTCCTCTTTAGCTCCTCTTCTCATCTACACCTCGGCAACAAGCTTTTCCACTATGTCTGGCTAGGAAAAACTGTGCCAGCACAGAAAACATCTCCCATCGTGTTCTAGAAGTTGCACGGATGTCTGCCAAGTGTTTGGCAGGAAGAAAAGAAAAGTTGTCCAAAACAGCTTCCAATCGAATGTTCCTGTGATTGGAAAAGTCAGGAGAGTGCAAAGGTACTGTTTTCTATCAGTTGGCAAGGTGCGCACACAATCCCAGTGTTGTACAGCTTGCTTCTTCACCTTCCCGAAGCTGCCGCTCTCGCCGGCTGCCGGAGCCCAAGAAGCGGCTTCTTCGCGCAAAGACGATTGTGCTGCTCACAGCGCTCTCCTTAGCGCGGCTTCTGCCGAAAGACGCCCGGCAGCGGCTCTTACCTCCGGAGAGCATCCTACCTTCCTCTTTAGCTCCTCTTCTCATCTACACCTCGGCAACAAGCTTTCCCACTATGTCTGGCTAGGAAAAACTGTGCCAGCACAGAAAACATCTCCCATCGTGTTCTAGAAGTTGCACGGATGTCTGCCAAGTGTTTGGCAGGAAGAAAAGAAAAGTTGTCCAAAACAGCTTCCAATCGAATGTTCCTGTGATTGGAAAAGTCAGGAGAGTGCAAAGGTACTGTTTTCTATCAGTTGGCAAGGTGCGCACACAATCCCAGTGTTGTACAGCTTGCTTCTTCACCTTCCCGAAGCTGCCGCTCTCGCCGGCTGCCGGAGCCCAAGAAGCGGCTTCTTCGCGCAAAGACGATTGTGCCGCTCACAGCGCTCTCCTTAGCGCGGCTTCTGCCGAAAGACGCCCGGCAGCGGCTCTTACCTCCGGAGAGCATCCTACCTTCCTCTTTAGCTCCTCTTCTCATCTACACCTCGGCAACAAGCTTTTCCACTATGTCTGGCTAGGAAAAACTGTGCCAGCACAGAAAACATCTCCCATCGTGTTCTAGAAGTTGCACGGATGTCTGCCAAGTGTTTGGCAGGAAGAAAAGAAAAGTTGTCCAAAACAGCTTCCAATCGAATGTTCCTGTGATTGGAAAAGTCAGGAGAGTGCAAAGGTACTGTTTTCTATCAGTTGGCAAGGTGCGCACACAATCCCAGTGTTGTACAGCTTGCTTCTTCACCTTCCCGAAGCTGCCGCTCTCGCCGGCTGCCGGAGCCCAAGAAGCGGCTTCTTCGCGCAAAGACGATTGTGCCGCTCACAGTGCTCTCCTTAGCGCGGCTTCTGCCGAAAGACGCCCGGCAGCGGCTCTTACCTCCGGAGAGCATCCTACCTTCCTCTTTAGCTCCTCTTCTCATCTACACCTCGGCAAAAAGCTTTTCCACTATGTCTGGCTAGGAAAAACTGTGCCAGCACAGAAAACATCTCCCATCGTGTTCTAGAAGTTGCACGGATGTCTGCCAAGTGTTTGGCAGGAAGAAAAGAAAAGTTGTCCAAAACAGCTTCCAATCGAATGTTCCTGTGATTGGAAAAGTCAGGAGAGTGCAAAGGTACTGTTTTCTATCAGTTGGCAAGGTGGGCACACAATCCCAGTGTTGTACAGCTTGCTTCTTCACCTTCCCGAAGCTGCCGCTCTCGCCGGCTGCCGGAGCCCAAGAAGCGGCTTCTTCGCGCAAAGACGATTGTGCCGCTCACAGTGCTCTCCTTAGCGCGGCTTCTGCCGAAAGACGCCCGGCAGCGGCTCTTACCTCCGGAGAGCATCCTACCTTCCTCTTTAGCTCCTCTTCTCATCTACACCTCGGCAACAAGCTTTTCCACTATGTCTGGCTAGGAAAAACTGTGCCAGCACAGAAAACATCTCCCATCGTGTTCTAGAAGTTGCACGGATGTCTGCCAAGTGTTTGGCAGGAAGAAAAGAAAAGTTGTCCAAAACAGCTTCCAATCGAATGTTCCTGTGATTGGAAAAGTCAGGAGAGTGCAAAGGTACTGTTTTCTATCAGTTGGCAAGGTGCGCACACAATCCCAGTGTTGTACAGCTTGCTTCTTCACCTTCCCGAAGCTGCCGCTCTCGCCGGCTGCCGGAGCCCAAGAAGCGGCTTCTTCGCGCAAAGACGATTGTGCCGCTCACAGTGCTCTCCTTAGCGCGGCTTCTGCCGAAAGACGCCCGGCAGCGGCTCTTACCTCCGGAGAGCATCCTACCTTCCTCTTTAGCTCCTCTTCTCATCTACACCTCGGCAACAAGCTTTCCCACTATGTCTGGCTAGGAAAAACTGTGCCAGCACAGAAAACATCTCCCATCGTGTTCTAGAAGTTGCACGGATGTCTGCCAAGTGTTTGGCAGGAAGAAAAGAAAAGTTGTCCAAAACAGCTTCCAATCGAATGTTCCTGTGATTGGAAAAGTCAGGAGAGTGCAAAGGTACTGTTTTCTATCAGTTGGCAAGGTGCGCACACAATCCCAGTGTTGTACAGCTTGCTTCTTCACCTTCCCGAAGCTGCCGCTCTCGCCGGCTGCCGGAGCCCAAGAAGCGGCTTCTTCGCGCAAAGACGATTGTGCCGCTCACAGTGCTCTCCTTAGCGCGGCTTCTGCCGAAAGACGCCCGGCAGCGGCTCTTACCTCCGGAGAGCATCCTACCTTCCTCTTTAGCTCCTCTTCTCATCTACACCTCGGCAACAAGCTTTTCCACTATGTCTGGCTAGGAAAAACTGTGCCAGCACAGAAAACATCTCCCATCGTGTTCTAGAAGTTGCACGGATGTCTGCCAAGTGTTTGGCAGGAAGAAAAGAAAAGTTGTCCAAAACAGCTTCCAATCGAATGTTCCTGTGATTGGAAAAGTCAGGAGAGTGCAAAGGTACTGTTTTCTATCAGTTGGCAAGGTGCGCACACAATCCCAGTGTGGTACAGCTTGCTTCTTCACCTTCCCGAAGCTGCCGCTCTCGCCGGCTGCCGGAGCCTAAAAAGCGGCTTCTTCGCGCAAAGACGATTGTGCCGCTCACAGCGCTCTCCTTAGCGCGGCTTCTGCCGAAAGACGCCCGGCAGCGGCTCTTACCTCCGGAGAGCATCCTACCTTCCTCTTTAGCTCCTCTTCTCATCTACACCTCGGCAACAAGCTTTTCCACTATGTCTGGCTAGGAAAAACTGTGCCAGCACAGAAAACATCTCCCATCGTGTTCTAGAAGTTGCACGGATGTCTGCCAAGTGTTTGGCAGGAAGAAAAGAAAAGTTGTCCAAAACAGCTTCCAATCGAATGTTCCTGTGATTGGAAAAGTCAGGAGAGTGCAAAGGTACTGTTTTCTATCAGTTGGCAAGGTGCGCACACAATCCCAGTGTGGTACAGCTTGCTTCTTCACCTTCCCGAAGCTGCCGCTCTCGCCGGCTGCCGGAGCCTAAAAAGCGGCTTCTTCGCGCAAAGACGATTGTGCCGCTCACAGCGCTCTCCTTAGCGCGGCTTCTGCCGAAAGACGCCCGGCAGCGGCTCTTACCTCCGGAGAGCATCCTACCTTCCTCTTTAGCTCCTCTTCTCATCTACACCTCGGCAACAAGCTTTTCCACTATGTCTGGCTAGGAAAAACTGTGCCAGCACAGAAAACATCTCCCATCGTGTTCTAGAAGTTGCACGGATGTCTGCCAAGTGTTTGGCAGGAAGAAAAGAAAAGTTGTCCAAAACAGCTTCCAATCGAATGTTCCTGTGATTGGAAAAGTCAGGAGAGTGCAAAGGTACTGTTTTCTATCAGTTGGCAAGGTGCGCACACAATCCCAGTGTTGTACAGCTTGCTTCTTCACCTTCCCGAAGCTGCCGCTCTCGCCGGCTGCCGGAGCCCAAGAAGCGGCTTCTTCGCGCAAAGACGATTGTGCCGCTCACAGTGCTCTCCTTAGCGCGGCTTCTGCCGAAAGACGCCCGGCAGCGGCTCTTACCTCCGGAGAGCATCCTACCTTCCTCTTTAGCTCCTCTTCTCATCTACACCTCGGCAACAAGCTTTTCCACTATGTCTGGCTAGGAAAAACTGTGCCAGCACAGAAAACATCTCCCCTCGTGTTCTAGAAGTTGCACGGATGTCTGCCAAGTGTTTGGCAGGAAGAAAAGAAAAGTTGTCCAAAACAGCTTCCAATCGAATGTTCCTGTGATTGGAAAAGTCAGGAGAGTGCAAAGGTACTGTTTTCTATCAGTTGGCAAGGTGCGCACACAATCCCAGTGTTGTACAGCTTGCTTCTTCACCTTCCCGAAGCTGCCGCTCTCGCCGGCTGCCGGAGCCCAAGAAGCGGCTTCTTCGCGCAAAGACGATTGTGCCGTTCACAGTGCTCTCCTTAGCGCGGCTTCTGCCGAAAGACGCCCGGCAGCGGCTCTTACCTCCGGAGAGCATCCTACCTTCCTCTTTAGCTCCTCTTCTCATCTACACCTCGGCAACAAGCTTTCCCACTATGTCTGGCTAGGAAAAACTGTGCCAGCACAGAAAACATCTCCCATCGTGTTCTAGAAGTTGCACGGATGTCTGCCAAGTGTTTGGCAGGAAGAAAAGAAAAGTTGTCCAAAACAGCTTCCAATCGAATGTTCCTGTGATTGGAAAAGTCAGGAGAGTGCAAAGGTACTGTTTTCTATCAGTTGGCAAGGTGCGCACACAATCCCAGTGTTGTACAGCTTGCTTCTTCACCTTCCCGAAGCTGCCGCTCTCGCCGGCTGCCGGAGCCCAAGAAGCGGCTTCTTCGCGCAAAGACGATTGTGCCGTTCACAGTGCTCTCCTTAGCGCGGCTTCTGCCGAAAGACGCCCGGCAGCGGCTCTTACCTCCGGAGAGCATCCTACCTTCCTCTTTAGCTCCTCTTCTCATCTACACCTCGGCAACAAGCTTTCCCACTATGTCTGGCTAGGAAAAACTGTGCCAGCACAGAAAACATCTCCCATCGTGTTCTAGAAGTTGCACGGATGTCTGCCAAGTGTTTGGCAGGAAGAAAAGAAAAGTTGTCCAAAACAGCTTCCAATCGAATGTTCCTGTGATTGGAAAAGTCAGGAGAGTGCAAAGGTACTGTTTTCTATCAGTTGGCAAGGTGCGCACACAATCCCAGTGTTGTACAGCTTGCTTCTTCACCTTCCCGAAGCTGCCGCTCTCGCCGGCTGCCGGAGCCCAAGAAGCGGCTTCTTCGCGCAAAGACGATTGTGCCGCTCACAGTGCTCTCCTTAGCGCGGCTTCTGCCGAAAGACGCCCGGCAGCGGCTCTTACCTCCGGAGAGCATCCTACCTTCCTCTTTAGCTCCTCTTCTCATCTACACCTCGGCAACAAGCTTTTCCACTATGTCTGGCTAGGAAAAACTGTGCCAGCACAGAAAACATCTCCCATCGTGTTCTAGAAGTTGCACGGATGTCTGCCAAGTGTTTGGCAGGAAGAAAAGAAAAGTTGTCCAAAACAGCTTCCAATCGAATGTTCCTGTGATTGGAAAAGTCAGGAGAGTGCAAAGGTACTGTTTTCTATCAGTTGGCAAGGTGCGCACACAATCCCAGTGTGGTACAGCTTGCTTCTTCACCTTCCCGAAGCTGCCGCTCTCGCCGGCTGCCGGAGCCTAAAAAGCGGCTTCTTCGCGCAAAGACGATTGTGCCGCTCACAGCGCTCTCCTTAGCGCGGCTTCTGCCGAAAGACGCCCGGCAGCGGCTCTTACCTCCGGAGAGCATCCTACCTTCCTCTTTAGCTCCTCTTCTCATCTACACCTCGGCAACAAGCTTTTCCACTATGTCTGGCTAGGAAAAACTGTGCCAGCACAGAAAACATCTCCCATCGTGTTCTAGAAGTTGCACGGATGTCTGCCAAGTGTTTGGCAGGAAGAAAAGAAAAGTTGTCCAAAACAGCTTCCAATCGAATGTTCCTGTGATTGGAAAAGTCAGGAGAGTGCAAAGGTACTGTTTTCTATCAGTTGGCAAGGTGCGCACACAATCCCAGTGTTGTACAGCTTGCTTCTTCACCTTCCCGAAGCTGCCGCTCTCGCCGGCTGCCGGAGCCGAAAAAGCGGCTTCTTCGCGCAAAGACGATTGTGCCGCTCACAGTGCTCTCCTTAGCGCGGCTTCTGCCGAAAGACGCCCGGCAGCGGCTCTTACCTCCGGAGAGCATCCTACCTTCCTCTTTAGCTCCTCTTCTCATCTACACCTCGGCAACAAGCTTTTCCACTATGTCTGGCTAGGAAAAACTGTGCCAGCACAGAAAACAT
Organism: Melospiza melodia melodia; assembly: GCF_035770615.1. Taxonomy (NCBI): domain Eukaryota; kingdom Metazoa; phylum Chordata; class Aves; order Passeriformes; family Passerellidae; genus Melospiza; species Melospiza melodia. The sequence continues at coordinate 44,643 of NW_026948541.1, forward strand.
CTCCCATCGTGTTCTAGAAGTTGCACGGATGTCTGCCAAGTGTTTGGCAGGAAGAAAAGAAAAGTTGTCCAAAACAGCTTCCAATCGAATGTTCCTGTGATTGGAAAAGTCAGGAGAGTGCAAAGGTACTGTTTTCTATCAGTTGGCAAGGTGCGCACACAATCCCAGTGTGGTACAGCTTGCTTCTTCACCTTCCCGAAGCTGCCGCTCTCGCCGGCTGCCGGAGCCTAAAAAGCGGCTTCTTCGCGCAAAGACGATTGTGCCGCTCACAGCGCTCTCCTTAGCGCGGCTTCTGCCGAAAGACGCCCGGCAGCGGCTCTTACCTCCGGAGAGCATCCTACCTTCCTCTTTAGCTCCTCTTCTCATCTACACCTCGGCAACAAGCTTTTCCACTATGTCTGGCTAGGAAAAACTGTGCCAGCACAGAAAACATCTCCCATCGTGTTCTAGAAGTTGCACGGATGTCTGCCAAGTGTTTGGCAGGAAGAAAAGAAAAGTTGTCCAAAACAGCTTCCAATCGAATGTTCCTGTGATTGGAAAAGTCAGGAGAGTGCAAAGGTACTGTTTTCTATCAGTTGGCAAGGTGCGCACACAATCCCAGTGTTGTACAGCTTGCTTCTTCACCTTCCCGAAGCTGCCGCTCTCGCCGGCTGCCGGAGCCCAAGAAGCGGCTTCTTCGCGCAAAGACGATTGTGCCGCTCACAGTGCTCTCCTTAGCGCGGCTTCTGCCGAAAGACGCCCGGCAGCGGCTCTTACCTCCGGAGAGCATCCTACCTTCCTCTTTAGCTCCTCTTCTCATCTACACCTCGGCAACAAGCTTTTCCACTATGTCTGGCTAGGAAAAACTGTGCCAGCACAGAAAACATCTCCCCTCGTGTTCTAGAAGTTGCACGGATGTCTGCCAAGTGTTTGGCAGGAAGAAAAGAAAAGTTGTCCAAAACAGCTTCCAATCGAATGTTCCTGTGATTGGAAAAGTCAGGAGAGTGCAAAGGTACTGTTTTCTATCAGTTGGCAAGGTGCGCACACAATCCCAGTGTTGTACAGCTTGCTTCTTCACCTTCCCGAAGCTGCCGCTCTCGCCGGCTGCCGGAGCCCAAGAAGCGGCTTCTTCGCGCAAAGACGATTGTGCCGTTCACAGTGCTCTCCTTAGCGCGGCTTCTGCCGAAAGACGCCCGGCAGCGGCTCTTACCTCCGGAGAGCATCCTACCTTCCTCTTTAGCTCCTCTTCTCATCTACACCTCGGCAACAAGCTTTTCCACTATGTCTGGCTAGGAAAAACTGTGCCAGCACAGAAAACATCTCCCATCGTGTTCTAGAAGTTGCACGGATGTCTGCCAAGTGTTTGGCAGGAAGAAAAGAAAAGTTGTCCAAAACAGCTTCCAATCGAATGTTCCTGTGATTGGAAAAGTCAGGAGAGTGCAAAGGTACTGTTTTCTATCAGTTGGCAAGGTGCGCACACAATCCCAGTGTTGTACAGCTTGCTTCTTCACCTTCCCGAAGCTGCCGCTCTCGCCGGCTGCCGGAGCCCAAGAAGCGGCTTCTTCGCGCAAAGACGATTGTGCCGCTCACAGTGCTCTCCCTAGCGCGGCTTCTGCCGAAAGACGCCCGGCAGCGGCTCTTACCTCCGGAGAGCATCCTACCTTCCTCTTTAGCTCCTCTTCTCATCTACACCTCGGCAACAAGCTTTCCCACTATATCTGGCTAGGAAAAACTGTGCCAGCACAGAAAACATCTCCCATCGTGTTCTAGAAGTTGCACGGATATCTGCCAAGTGTTTGGCAGGAAGAAAAGAAAAGTTGTCCAAAACAGCTTCCAATCGAATGTTCCTGTGATTGGAAAAGTCAGGAGAGTGCAAAGGTACTGTTTTCTATCAGTTGGCAAGGTGCGCACACAATCCCAGTGTTGTACAGCTTGCTTCTTCACCTTCCCGAAGCTGCCGCTCTCGCCGGCTGCCGGAGCCCAAGAAGCGGCTTCTTCGCGCAAAGACGATTGTGCCGCTCACAGTGCTCTCCTTAGCGCGGCTTCTGCCGAAAGACGCCCGGCAGCGGCTCTTACCTCCGGAGAGCATCCTACCTTCCTCTTTAGCTCCTCTTCTCATCTACACCTCGGCAACAAGCTTTTCCACTATGTCTGGCTAGGAAAAACTGTGCCAGCACAGAAAACATCTCCCATCGTGTTCTAGAAGTTGCACGGATGTCTGCCAAGTGTTTGGCAGGAAGAAAAGAAAAGTTGTCCAAAACAGCTTCCAATCGAATGTTCCTGTGATTGGAAAAGTCAGGAGAGTGCAAAGGTACTGTTTTCTATCAGTTGGCAAGGTGCGCACACAATCCCAGTGTGGTACAGCTTGCTTCTTCACCTTCCCGAAGCTGCCGCTCTCGCCGGCTGCCGGAGCCTAAAAAGCGGCTTCTTCGCGCAAAGACGATTGTGCCGCTCACAGCGCTCTCCTTAGCGCGGCTTCTGCCGAAAGACGCCCGGCAGCGGCTCTTACCTCCGGAGAGCATCCTACCTTCCTCTTTAGCTCCTCTTCTCATCTACACCTCGGCAACAAGCTTTTCCACTATGTCTGGCTAGGAAAAACTGTGCCAGCAAAGAAAACATCTCCCATCGTGTTCTAGAAGTTGCACGGATGTCTGCCAAGTGTTTGGCAGGAAGAAAAGAAAAGTTGTCCAAAACAGCTTCCAATCGAATGTTCCTGTGATTGGAAAAGTCAGGAGAGTGCAAAGGTACTGTTTTCTATCAGTTGGCAAGGTGCGCACACAATCCCAGTGTTGTACAGCTTGCTTCTTCACCTTCCCGAAGCTGCCGCTCTCGCCGGCTGCCGGAGCCCAAGAAGCGGCTTCTTCGCGCAAAGACGATTGTGCCGCTCACAGTGCTCTCCTTAGCGCGGCTTCTGCCGAAAGACGCCCGGCAGCGGCTCTTACCTCCGGAGAGCATCCTACCTTCCTCTTTAGCTCCTCTTCTCATCTACACCTCGGCAACAAGCTTTTCCACTATGTCTGGCTAGGAAAAACTGTGCCAGCACAGAAAACATCTCCCATCGTGTTCTAGAAGTTGCACGGATGTCTGCCAAGTGTTTGGCAGGAAGAAAAGAAAAGTTGTCCAAAACAGCTTCCAATCGAATGTTCCTGTGATTGGAAAAGTCAGGAGAGTGCAAAGGTACTGTTTTCTATCAGTTGGCAAGGTGCGCACACAATCCCAGTGTTGTACAGCTTGCTTCTTCACCTTCCCGAAGCTGCCGCTCTCGCCGGCTGCCGGAGCCTAAAAAGCGGCTTCTTCGCGCAAAGACGATTGTGCCGCTCACAGCGCTCTCCTTAGCGCGGCTTCTGCCGAAAGACGCCCGGCAGCGGCTCTTACCTCCGGAGAGCATCCTACCTTCCTCTTTAGCTCCTCTTCTCATCTACACCTCGGCAACAAGCTTTTCCACTATGTCTGGCTAGGAAAAACTGTGCCAGCACAGAAAACATCTCCCATCGTGTTCTAGAAGTTGCACGGATGTCTGCCAAGTGTTTGGCAGGAAGAAAAGAAAAGTTGTCCAAAACAGCTTCCAATCGAATGTTCCTGTGATTGGAAAAGTCAGGAGAGTGCAAAGGTACTGTTTTCTATCAGTTGGCAAGGTGGGCACACCATCCCAGTGTTGTACAGCTTGCTTCTTCACCTTCCCGAAGCTGCCGCTCTCGCCGGCTGCCGGAGCCCAAGAAGCGGCTTCTTCGCGCAAAGACGATTGTGCCGCTCACAGTGCTCTCCTTAGCGCGGCTTCTGCCGAAAGACGCCCGGCAGCGGCTCTTACCTCCGGAGAGCATCCTACCTTCCTCTTTAGCTCCTCTTCTCATCTACACCTCGGCAACAAGCTTTTCCACTATGTCTGGCTAGGAAAAACTGTGCCAGCACAGAAAACATCTCCCATCGTGTTCTAGAAGTTGCACGGATGTCTGCCAAGTGTTTGGCAGGAAGAAAAGAAAAGTTGTCCAAAACAGCTTCCAATCGAATGTTCCTGTGATTGGAAAAGTCAGGAGAGTGCAAAGGTACTGTTTTCTATCAGTTGGCAAGGTGGGCACACCATCCCAGTGTTGTACAGCTTGCTTCTTCACCTTCCCGAAGCTGCCGCTCTCGCCGGCTGCCGGAGCCCAAGAAGCGGCTTCTTCGCGCAAAGACGATTGTGCCGCTCACAGTGCTCTCCTTAGCGCGGCTTCTGCCGAAAGACGCCCGGCAGCGGCTCTTACCTCCGGAGAGCATCCTACCTTCCTCTTTAGCTCCTCTTCTCATCTACACCTCGGCAACAAGCTTTCCCACTATGTCTGGCTAGGAAAAACTGTGCCAGCACAGAAAACATCTCCCATCGTGTTCTAGAAGTTGCACGGATGTCTGCCAAGTGTTTGGCAGGAAGAAAAGAAAAGTTGTCCAAAACAGCTTCCAATCGAATGTTCCTGTGATTGGAAAAGTCAGGAGAGTGCAAAGGTACTGTTTTCTATCAGTTGGCAAGGTGCGCACACAATCCCAGTGTTGTACAGCTTGCTTCTTCACCTTCCCGAAGCTGCCGCTCTCGCCGGCTGCCGGAGCCCAAGAAGCGGCTTCTTCGCGCAAAGACGATTGTGCCGCTCACAGTGCTCTCCTTAGCGCGGCTTCTGCCGAAAGACGCCCGGCAGCGGCTCTTACCTCCGGAGAGCATCCTACCTTCCTCTTTAGCTCCTCTTCTCATCTACACCTCGGCAACAAGCTTTTCCACTATGTCTGGCTAGGAAAAACTGTGCCAGCACAGAAAACATCTCCCCTCGTGTTCTAGAAGTTGCACGGATGTCTGCCAAGTGTTTGGCAGGAAGAAAAGAAAAGTTGTCCAAAACAGCTTCCAATCGAATGTTCCTGTGATTGGAAAAGTCAGGAGAGTGCAAAGGTACTGTTTTCTATCAGTTGGCAAGGTGCGCACACAATCCCAGTGTTGTACAGCTTGCTTCTTCACCTTCCCGAAGCTGCCGCTCTCGCCGGCTGCCGGAGCCCAAGAAGCGGCTTCTTCGCGCAAAGACGATTGTGCCGCTCACAGCGCTCTCCTTAGCGCGGCTTCTGCCGAAAGACGCCCGGCAGCGGCTCTTACCTCCGGAGAGCATCCTACCTTCCTCTTTAGCTCCTCTTCTCATCTACACCTCGGCAACAAGCTTTTCCACTATGTCTGGCTAGGAAAAACTGTGCCAGCACAGAAAACATCTCCCCTCGTGTTCTAGAAGTTGCACGGATGTCTGCCAAGTGTTTGGCAGGAAGAAAAGAAAAGTTGTCCAAAACAGCTTCCAATCGAATGTTCCTGTGATTGGAAAAGTCAGGAGAGTGCAAAGGTACTGTTTTCTATCAGTTGGCAAGGTGCGCACACAATCCCAGTGTTGTACAGCTTGCTTCTTCACCTTCCCGAAGCTGCCGCTCTCGCCGGCTGCCGGAGCCCAAGAAGCGGCTTCTTCGCGCAAAGACGATTGTGCCGCTCACAGTGCTCTCCTTAGCGCGGCTTCTGCCGAAAGACGCCCGGCAGCGGCTCTTACCTCCGGAGAGCATCCTACCTTCCTCTTTAGCTCCTCTTCTCATCTACACCTCGGCAACAAGCTTTTCCACTATGTCTGGCTAGGAAAAACTGTGCCAGCACAGAAAACATCTCCCATCGTGTTCTAGAAGTTGCACGGATGTCTGCCAAGTGTTTGGCAGGAAGAAAAGAAAAGTTGTCCAAAACAGCTTCCAATCGAGTGTTCCTGTGATTGGAAAAGTCAGGAGAGTGCAAAGGTACTGTTTTCTATCAGTTGGCAAGGTGCGCACACAATCCCAGTGTTGTACAGCTTGCTTCTTCACCTTCCCGAAGCTGCCGCTCTCGCCGGCTGCCGGAGCCCAAGAAGCGGCTTCTTCGCGCAAAGACGATTGTGCCGCTCACAGCGCTCTCCTTAGCGCGGCTTCTGCCGAAAGACGCCCGGCAGCGGCTCTTACCTCCGGAGAGCATCCTACCTTCCTCTTTAGCTCCTCTTCTCATCTACACCTCGGCAACAAGCTTTTCCACTATGTCTGGCTAGGAAAAACTGTGCCAGCACAGAAAACATCTCCCCTCGTGTTCTAGAAGTTGCACGGATGTCTGCCAAGTGTTTGGCAGGAAGAAAAGAAAAGTTGTCCAAAACAGCTTCCAATCGAATGTTCCTGTGATTGGAAAAGTCAGGAGAGTGCAAAGGTACTGTTTTCTATCAGTTGGCAAGGTGCGCACACAATCCCAGTGTTGTACAGCTTGCTTCTTCACCTTCCCGAAGCTGCCGCTCTCGCCGGCTGCCGGAGCCCAAGAAGCGGCTTCTTCGCGCAAAGACGATTGTGCCGCTCACAGCGCTCTCCTTAGCGCGGCTTCTGCCGAAAGACGCCCGGCAGCGGCTCTTACCTCCGGAGAGCATCCTACCTTCCTCTTTAGCTCCTCTTCTCATCTACACCTCGGCAACAAGCTTTTCCACTATGTCTGGCTAGGAAAAACTGTGCCAGCACAGAAAACATCTCCCATCGTGTTCTAGAAGTTGCACGGATGTCTGCCAAGTGTTTGGCAGGAAGAAATAAAGTTGTCCAAAACAGCTTCCAATCGAATGTTCCTGTGATTGGAAAAGTCAGGAGAGTGCAAAGGTACTGTTTTCTATCAGTTGGCAAGGTGCGCACACAATCCCAGTGTTGTACAGCTTGCTTCTTCACCTTCCCGAAGCTGCCGCTCTCGCCGGCTGCCGGAGCCCAAGAAGCGGCTTCTTCGCGCAAAGACGATTGTGCCGCTCACAGTGCTCTCCTTAGCGCGGCTTCTGCCGGAAAGACGCCCGGCAGCGGCTCTTACCTCCGGAGAGCATCCTACCTTCCTCTTTAGCTCCTCTTCTCATCTACACCTCGGCAACAAGCTTTTCCACTATGTCTGGCTAGGAAAAACTGTGCCAGCACAGAAAACATCTCCCATCGTGTTCTAGAAGTTGCACGGATGTCTGCCAAGTGTTTGGCAGGAAGAAAAGAAAAGTTGTCCAAAACAGCTTCCAATCGAATGTTCCTGTGATTGGAAAAAGTCAGGAGAGTGCAAAGGTACTGTTTTCTATCAGTTGGCAAGGTGCGCACACAATCCCAGTGTTGTACAGCTTGCTTCTTCACCTTCCCGAAGCTGCCGCTCTCGCCGGCTGCCGGAGCCCAAGAAGCGGCTTCTTCGCGCAAAGACGATTGTGCCGCTCACAGTGCTCTCCTTAGCGCGGCTTCTGCCGAAAGACGCCCGGCAGCGGCTCTTACCTCCGGAGAGCATCCTACCTTCCTCTTTAGCTCCTCTTCTCATCTACACCTCGGCAACAAGCTTTTCCACTATGTCTGGCTAGGAAAAACTGTGCCAGCACAGAAAACATCTCCCATCGTGTTCTAGAAGTTGCACGGATGTCTGCCAAGTGTTTGGCAGAAGAAAAGAAAAGTTGTCCAAAACAGCTTCCAATCGAGTGTTCCTGTGATTGGAAAAGTCAGGAGAGTGCAAAGGTACTGTTTTCTATCAGTTGGCAAGGTGCGCACACAATCCCAGTGTTGTACAGCTTGCTTCTTCACCTTCCCGAAGCTGCCGCTCTCGCCGGCTGCCGGAGCCCAAGAAGCGGCTTCTTCGCGCAAAGACGATTGTGCCGCTCACAGTGCTCTCCTTAGCGCGGCTTCTGCCGAAAGACGCCCGGCAGCGGCTCTTACCTCCGGAGAGCATCCTACCTTCCTCTTTAGCTCCTCTTCTCATCTACACCTCGGCAACAAGCTTTTCCACTATGTCTGGCTAGGAAAAACTGTGCCAGCACAGAAAACATCTCCCATCGTGTTCTAGAAGTTGCACGGATGTCTGCCAAGTGTTTGGCAGGAAGAAAAGAAAAGTTGTCCAAAACAGCTTCCAATCGAATGTTCCTGTGATTGGAAAAGTCAGGAGAGTGCAAAGGTACTGTTTTCTATCAGTTGGCAAGGTGCGCACACAATCCCAGTGTTGTACAGCTTGCTTCTTCACCTTCCCGAAGCTGCCGCTCTCGCCGGCTGCCGGAGCCCAAGAAGCGGCTTCTTCGCGCAAAGACGATTGTGCCGCTCACAGTGCTCTCCTTAGCGCGGCTTCTGCCGAAAGACGCCCGGCAGCGGCTCTTACCTCCGGAGAGCATCCTACCTTCCTCTTTAGCTCCTCTTCTCATCTACACCTCGGCAACAAGCTTTTCCACTATGTCTGGCTAGGAAAAACTGTGCCAGCACAGAAAACATCTCCCCTCGTGTTCTAGAAGTTGCACGGATGTCTGCCAAGTGTTTGGCAGGAAGAAAAGAAAAGTTGTCCAAAACAGCTTCCAATCGAATGTTCCTGTGATTGGAAAAGTCAGGAGAGTGCAAAGGTACTGTTTTCTATCAGTTGGCAAGGTGCGCACACAATCCCAGTGTTGTACAGCTTGCTTCTTCACCTTCCCGAAGCTGCCGCTCTCGCCGGCTGCCGGAGCCTAAAAGCGGCTTCTTCGCGCAAAGACGATTGTGCCGCTCACAGCGCTCTCCTTAGCGCGGCTTCTGCCGAAAGACGCCCGGCAGCGGCTCTTACCTCCGGAGAGCATCCTACCTTCCTCTTTAGCTCCTCTTCTCATCTACACCTCGGCAACAAGCTTTTCCACTATGTCTGGCTAGGAAAAACTGTGCCAGCACAGAAAACATCTCCCCTCGTGTTCTAGAAGTTGCACGGATGTCTGCCAAGTGTTTGGCAGGAAGAAAAGAAAAGTTGTCCAAAACAGCTTCCAATCGAATGTTCCTGTGATTGGAAAAGTCAGGAGAGTGCAAAGGTACTGTTTTCTATCAGTTGGCAAGGTGCGCACACAATCCCAGTGTTGTACAGCTTGCTTCTTCACCTTCCCGAAGCTGCCGCTCTCGCCGGCTGCCGGAGCCCAAGAAGCGGCTTCTTCGCGCAAAGACGATTGTGCCGCTCACAGTGCTCTCCTTAGCGCGGCTTCTGCCGAAAGACGCCCGGCAGCGGCTCTTACCTCCGGAGAGCATCCTACCTTCCTCTTTAGCTCCTCTTCTCATCTACACCTCGGCAACAAGCTTTTCCACTATGTCTGGCTAGGAAAAACTGTGCCAGCACAGAAAACATCTCCCATCGTGTTCTAGAAGTTGCACGGATGTCTGCCAAGTGTTTGGCAGGAAGAAAAGAAAAGTTGTCCAAAACAGCTTCCAATCGAATGTTCCTGTGATTGGAAAAGTCAGGAGAGTGCAAAGGTACTGTTTTCTATCAGTTGGCAAGGTGGGCACACCATCCCAGTGTTGTACAGCTTGCTTCTTCACCTTCCCGAAGCTGCCGCTCTCGCCGGCTGCCGGAGCCCAAGAAGCGGCTTCTTCGCGCAAAGACGATTGTGCCGCTCACAGTGCTCTCCTTAGCGCGGCTTCTGCCGAAAGACGCCCGGCAGCGGCTCTTACCTCCGGAGAGCATCCTACCTTCCTCTTTAGCTCCTCTTCTCATCTACACCTCGGCAACAAGCTTTTCCACTATGTCTGGCTAGGAAAAACTGTGCCAGCACAGAAAACATCTCCCATCGTGTTCTAGAAGTTGCACGGATGTCTGCCAAGTGTTTGGCAGGAAGAAAAGAAAAGTTGTCCAAAACAGCTTCCAATCGAATGTTCCTGTGATTGGAAAAGTCAGGAGAGTGCAAAGGTACTGTTTTCTATCAGTTGGCAAGGTGCGCACACAATCCCAGTGTTGTACAGCTTGCTTCTTCACCTTCCCGAAGCTGCCGCTCTCGCCGGCTGCCGGAGCCCAAGAAGCGGCTTCTTCGCGCAAAGACGATTGTGCCGCTCACAGCGCTCTCCTTAGCGCGGCTTCTGCCGAAAGACGCCCGGCAGCGGCTCTTACCTCCGGAGAGCATCCTACCTTCCTCTTTAGCTCCTCTTCTCATCTACACCTCGGCAACAAGCTTTTCCACTATGTCTGGCTAGGAAAAACTGTGCCAGCACAGAAAACATCTCCCCTCGTGTTCTAGAAGTTGCACGGATGTCTGCCAAGTGTTTGGCAGGAAGAAAAGAAAAGTTGTCCAAAACAGCTTCCAATCGAATGTTCCTGTGATTGGAAAAGTCAGGAGAGTGCAAAGGTACTGTTTTCTATCAGTTGGCAAGGTGCGCACACAATCCCAGTGTTGTACAGCTTGCTTCTTCACCTTCCCGAAGCTGCCGCTCTCGCCGGCTGCCGGAGCCCAAGAAGCGGCTTCTTCGCGCAAAGACGATTGTGCCGCTCACAGTGCTCTCCTTAGCGCGGCTTCTGCCGAAAGACGCCCGGCAGCGGCTCTTACCTCCGGAGAGCATCCTACCTTCCTCTTTAGCTCCTCTTCTCATCTACACCTCGGCAACAAGCTTTTCCACTATGTCTGGCTAGGAAAAACTGTGCCAGCACAGAAAACATCTCCCATCGTGTTCTAGAAGTTGCACGGATGTCTGCCAAGTGTTTGGCAGGAAGAAAAGAAAAGTTGTCCAAAACAGCTTCCAATCGAGTGTTCCTGTGATTGGAAAAGTCAGGAGAGTGCAAAGGTACTGTTTTCTATCAGTTGGCAAGGTGCGCACACAATCCCAGTGTTGTACAGCTTGCTTCTTCACCTTCCCGAAGCTGCCGCTCTCGCCGGCTGCCGGAGCCCAAGAAGCGGCTTCTTCGCGCAAAGACGATTGTGCCGCTCACAGTGCTCTCCTTAGCGCGGCTTCTGCCGAAAGACGCCCGGCAGCGGCTCTTACCTCCGGAGAGCATCCTACCTTCCTCTTTAGCTCCTCTTCTCATCTACACCTCGGCAACAAGCTTTCCCACTATGTCTGGCTAGGAAAAACTGTGCCAGCACAGAAAACATCTCCCATCGTGTTCTAGAAGTTGCACGGATGTCTGCCAAGTGTTTGGCAGGAAGAAAAGAAAAGTTGTCCAAAACAGCTTCCAATCGAATGTTCCTGTGATTGGAAAAGTCAGGAGAGTGCAAAGGTACTGTTTTCTATCAGTTGGCAAGGTGCGCACACAATCCCAGTGTTGTACAGCTTGCTTCTTCACCTTCCCGAAGCTGCCGCTCTCGCCGGCTGCCGGAGCCCAAGAAGCGGCTTCTTCGCGCAAAGACGATTGTGCCGCTCACAGCGCTCTCCTTAGCGCGGCTTCTGCCGAAAGACGCCCGGCAGCGGCTCTTACCTCCGGAGAGCATCCTACCTTCCTCTTTAGCTCCTCTTCTCATCTACACCTCGGCAACAAGCTTTTCCACTATGTCTGGCTAGGAAAAACTGTGCCAGCACAGAAAACATCTCCCATCGTGTTCTAGAAGTTGCACGGATGTCTGCCAAGTGTTTGGCAGGAAGAAAAGAAAAGTTGTCCAAAACAGCTTCCAATCGAATGTTCCTGTGATTGGAAAAGTCAGGAGAGTGCAAAGGTACTGTTTTCTATCAGTTGGCAAGGTGCGCACACAATCCCAGTGTTGTACAGCTTGCTTCTTCACCTTCCCGAAGCTGCCGCTCTCGCCGGCTGCCGGAGCCCAAGAAGCGGCTTCTTCGCGCAAAGACGATTGTGCCGCTCACAGTGCTCTCCTTAGCGCGGCTTCTGCCGAAAGACGCCCGGCAGCGGCTCTTACCTCCGGAGAGCATCCTACCTTCCTCTTTAGCTCCTCTTCTCATCTACACCTCGGCAACAAGCTTTCCCACTATGTCTGGCTAGGAAAAACTGTGCCAGCACAGAAAACATCTCCCATCGTGTTCTAGAAGTTGCACGGATGTCTGCCAAGTGTTTGGCAGGAAGAAAAGAAAAGTTGTCCAAAACAGCTTCCAATCGAATGTTCCTGTGATTGGAAAAGTCAGGAGAGTGCAAAGGTACTGTTTTCTATCAGTTGGCAAGGTGCGCACACAATCCCAGTGTTGTACAGCTTGCTTCTTCACCTTCCCGAAGCTGCCGCTCTCGCCGGCTGCCGGAGCCCAAGAAGCGGCTTCTTCGCGCAAAGACGATTGTGCCGCTCACAGTGCTCTCCTTAGCGCGGCTTCTGCCGAAAGACGCCCGGCAGCGGCTCTTACCTCCGGAGAGCATCCTACCTTCCTCTTTAGCTCCTCTTCTCATCTACACCTCGGCAACAAGCTTTTCCACTATGTCTGGCTAGGAAAAACTGTGCCAGCACAGAAAACATCTCCCATCGTGTTCTAGAAGTTGCACGGATGTCTGCCAAGTGTTTGGCAGGAAGAAAAGAAAAGTTGTCCAAAACAGCTTCCAATCGAATGTTCCTGTGATTGGAAAAGTCAGGAGAGTGCAAAGGTACTGTTTTCTATCAGTTGGCAAGGTGCGCACACAATCCCAGTGTTGTACAGCTTGCTTCTTCACCTTCCCGAAGCTGCCGCTCTCGCCGGCTGCCGGAGCCCAAGAAGCGGCTTCTTCGCGCAAAGACGATTGTGCTGCTCACAGCGCTCTCCTTAGCGCGGCTTCTGCCGAAAGACGCCCGGCAGCGGCTCTTACCTCCGGAGAGCATCCTACCTTCCTCTTTAGCTCCTCTTCTCATCTACACCTCGGCAACAAGCTTTCCCACTATGTCTGGCTAGGAAAAACTGTGCCAGCACAGAAAACATCTCCCCTCGTGTTCTAGAAGTTGCACGGATGTCTGCCAAGTGTTTGGCAGGAAGAAAAGAAAAGTTGTCCAAAACAGCTTCCAATCGAATGTTCCTGTGATTGGAAAAGTCAGGAGAGTGCAAAGGTACTGTTTTCTATCAGTTGGCAAGGTGCGCACACAATCCCAGTGTTGTACAGCTTGCTTCTTCACCTTCCCGAAGCTGCCGCTCTCGCCGGCTGCCGGAGCCCAAGAAGCGGCTTCTTCGCGCAAAGACGATTGTGCCGCTCACAGTGCTCTCCTTAGCGCGGCTTCTGCCGAAAGACGCCCGGCAGCGGCTCTTACCTCCGGAGAGCATCCTACCTTCCTCTTTAGCTCCTCTTCTCATCTACACCTCGGCAAAAAGCTTTTCCACTATGTCTGGCTAGGAAAAACTGTGCCAGCACAGAAAACATCTCCCATCGTGTTCTAGAAGTTGCACGGATGTCTGCCAAGTGTTTGGCAGGAAGAAAAGAAAAGTTGTCCAAAACAGCTTCCAATCGAATGTTCCTGTGATTGGAAAAGTCAGGAGAGTGCAAAGGTACTGTTTTCTATCAGTTGGCAAGGTGCGCACACAATCCCAGTGTTGTACAGCTTGCTTCTTCACCTTCCCGAAGCTGCCGCTCTCGCCGGCTGCCGGAGCCCAAGAAGCGGCTTCTTCGCGCAAAGACGATTGTGCCGCTCACAGTGCTCTCCTTAGCGCGGCTTCTGCCGAAAGACGCCCGGCAGCGGCTCTTACCTCCGGAGAGCATCCTACCTTCCTCTTTAGCTCCTCTTCTCATCTACACCTCGGCAACAAGCTTTTCCACTATGTCTGGCTAGGAAAAACTGTGCCAGCACAGAAAACATCTCCCATCGTGTTCTAGAAGTTGCACGGATGTCTGCCAAGTGTTTGGCAGGAAGAAAAGAAAAGTTGTCCAAAACAGCTTCCAATCGAATGTTCCTGTGATTGGAAAAGTCAGGAGAGTGCAAAGGTACTGTTTTCTATCAGTTGGCAAGGTGCGCACACAATCCCAGTGTTGTACAGCTTGCTTCTTCACCTTCCCGAAGCTGCCGCTCTCGCCGGCTGCCGGAGCCCAAGAAGCGGCTTCTTCGCGCAAAGACGATTGTGCCGCTCACAGTGCTCTCCTTAGCGCGGCTTCTGCCGAAAGACGCCCGGCAGCGGCTCTTACCTCCGGAGAGCATCCTACCTTCCTCTTTAGCTCCTCTTCTCATCTACACCTCGGCAACAAGCTTTCCCACTATGTCTGGCTAGGAAAAACTGTGCCAGCACAGAAAACATCTCCCATCGTGTTCTAGAAGTTGCACGGATGTCTGCCAAGTGTTTGGCAGGAAGAAAAGAAAAGTTGTCCAAAACAGCTTCCAATCGAATGTTCCTGTGATTGGAAAAGTCAGGAGAGTGCAAAGGTACTGTTTTCTATCAGTTGGCAAGGTGCGCACACAATCCCAGTGTTGTACAGCTTGCTTCTTCACCTTCCCGAAGCTGCCGCTCTCGCCGGCTGCCGGAGCCCAAGAAGCGGCTTCTTCGCGCAAAGACGATTGTGCCGCTCACAGTGCTCTCCTTAGCGCGGCTTCTGCCGAAAGACGCCCGGCAGCGGCTCTTACCTCCGGAGAGCATCCTACCTTCCTCTTTAGCTCCTCTTCTCATCTACACCTCGGCAAAAAGCTTTTCCACTATGTCTGGCTAGGAAAAACTGTGCCAGCACAGAAAACATCTCCCATCGTGTTCTAGAAGTTGCACGGATGTCTGCCAAGTGTTTGGCAGGAAGAAAAGAAAAGTTGTCCAAAACAGCTTCCAATCGAATGTTCCTGTGATTGGAAAAGTCAGGAGAGTGCAAAGGTACTGTTTTCTATCAGTTGGCAAGGTGGGCACACAATCCCAGTGTTGTACAGCTTGCTTCTTCACCTTCCCGAAGCTGCCGCTCTCGCCGGCTGCCGGAGCCCAAGAAGCGGCTTCTTCGCGCAAAGACGATTGTGCCGCTCACAGTGCTCTCCTTAGCGCGGCTTCTGCCGAAAGACGCCCGGCAGCGGCTCTTACCTCCGGAGAGCATCCTACCTTCCTCTTTAGCTCCTCTTCTCATCTACACCTCGGCAACAAGCTTTTCCACTATGTCTGGCTAGGAAAAACTGTGCCAGCACAGAAAACATCTCCCATCGTGTTCTAGAAGTTGCACGGATGTCTGCCAAGTGTTTGGCAGGAAGAAAAGAAAAGTTGTCCAAAACAGCTTCCAATCGAATGTTCCTGTGATTGGAAAAGTCAGGAGAGTGCAAAGGTACTGTTTTCTATCAGTTGGCAAGGTGCGCACACAATCCCAGTGTTGTACAGCTTGCTTCTTCACCTTCCCGAAGCTGCCGCTCTCGCCGGCTGCCGGAGCCCAAGAAGCGGCTTCTTCGCGCAAAGACGATTGTGCCGCTCACAGCGCTCTCCTTAGCGCGGCTTCTGCCGAAAGACGCCCGGCAGCGGCTCTTACCTCCGGAGAGCATCCTACCTTCCTCTTTAGCTCCTCTTCTCATCTACACCTCGGCAACAAGCTTTTCCACTATGTCTGGCTAGGAAAAACTGTGCCAGCACAGAAAACATCTCCCATCGTGTTCTAGAAGTTGCACGGATGTCTGCCAAGTGTTTGGCAGGAAGAAAAGAAAAGTTGTCCAAAACAGCTTCCAATCGAATGTTCCTGTGATTGGAAAAGTCAGGAGAGTGCAAAGGTACTGTTTTCTATCAGTTGGCAAGGTGCGCACACAATCCCAGTGTGGTACAGCTTGCTTCTTCACCTTCCCGAAGCTGCCGCTCTCGCCGGCTGCCGGAGCCTAAAAGCGGCTTCTTCGCGCAAAGACGATTGTGCCGCTCACAGCGCTCTCCTTAGCGCGGCTTCTGCCGAAAGACGCCCGGCAGCGGCTCTTACCTCCGGAGAGCATCCTACCTTCCTCTTTAGCTCCTCTTCTCATCTACACCTCGGCAACAAGCTTTTCCACTATGTCTGGCTAGGAAAAACTGTGCCAGCACAGAAAACATCTCCCATCGTGTTCTAGAAGTTGCACGGATGTCTGCCAAGTGTTTGGCAGGAAGAAAAGAAAAGTTGTCCAAAACAGCTTCCAATCGAATGTTCCTGTGATTGGAAAAGTCAGGAGAGTGCAAAGGTACTGTTTTCTATCAGTTGGCAAGGTGCGCACACAATCCCAGTGTTGTACAGCTTGCTTCTTCACCTTCCCGAAGCTGCCGCTCTCGCCGGCTCCCGGAGCCCAAGAAGCGGCTTCTTCGCGCAAAGACGATTGTGCCGCTCACAGTGCTCTCCTTAGCGCGGCTTCTGCCGAAAGACGCCCGGCAGCGGCTCTTACCTCCGGAGAGCATCCTACCTTCCTCTTTAGCTCCTCTTCTCATCTACACCTCGGCAACAAGCTTTTCCACTATGTCTGGCTAGGAAAAACTGTGCCAGCACAGAAAACATCTCCCCTCGTGTTCTAGAAGTTGCACGGATGTCTGCCAAGTGTTTGGCAGGAAGAAAAGAAAAGTTGTCCAAAACAGCTTCCAATCGAATGTTCCTGTGATTGGAAAAGTCAGGAGAGTGCAAAGGTACTGTTTTCTATCAGTTGGCAAGGTGCGCACACAATCCCAGTGTTGTACAGCTTGCTTCTTCACCTTCCCGAAGCTGCCGCTCTCGCCGGCTGCCGGAGCCCAAGAAGCGGCTTCTTCGCGCAAAGACGATTGTGCCGCTCACAGTGCTCTCCTTAGCGCGGCTTCTGCCGAAAGACGCCCGGCAGCGGCTCTTACCTCCGGAGAGCATCCTACCTTCCTCTTTAGCTCCTCTTCTCATCTACACCTCGGCAACAAGCTTTTCCACTATGTCTGGCTAGGAAAAACTGTGCCAGCACAGAAAACATCTCCCATCGTGTTCTAGAAGTTGCACGGATGTCTGCCAAGTGTTTGGCAGGAAGAAAAGAAAAGTTGTCCAAAACAGCTTCCAATCGAATGTTCCTGTGATTGGAAAAGTCAGGAGAGTGCAAAGGTACTGTTTTCTATCAGTTGGCAAGGTGCGCACACAATCCCAGTGTTGTACAGCTTGCTTCTTCACCTTCCCGAAGCTGCCGCTCTCGCCGGCTGCCGGAGCCCAAGAAGCGGCTTCTTCGCGCAAAGACGATTGTGCCGCTCACAGTGCTCTCCCTAGCGCGGCTTCTGCCGAAAGACGCCCGGCAGCGGCTCTTACCTCCGGAGAGCATCCTACCTTCCTCTTTAGCTCCTCTTCTCATCTACACCTCGGCAACAAGCTTTCCCACTATGTCTGGCTAGGAAAAACTGTGCCAGCACAGAAAACATCTCCCATCGTGTTCTAGAAGTTGCACGGATATCTGCCAAGTGTTTGGCAGGAAGAAAAGAAAAGTTGTCCAAAACAGCTTCCAATCGAATGTTCCTGTGATTGGAAAAGTCAGGAGAGTGCAAAGGTACTGTTTTCTATCAGTTGGCAAGGTGCGCACACAATCCCAGTGTTGTACAGCTTGCTTCTTCACCTTCCCGAAGCTGCCGCTCTCGCCGGCTGCCGGAGCCCAAGAAGCGGCTTCTTCGCGCAAAGACGATTGTGCCGCTCACAGTGCTCTCCTTAGCGCGGCTTCTGCCGAAAGACGCCCGGCAGCGGCTCTTACCTCCGGAGAGCATCCTACCTTCCTCTTTAGCTCCTCTTCTCATCTACACCTCGGCAACAAGCTTTTCCACTATGTCTGGCTAGGAAAAACTGTGCCAGCACAGAAAACATCTCCCATCGTGTTCTAGAAGTTGCACGGATGTCTGCCAAGTGTTTGGCAGGAAGAAAAGAAAAGTTGTCCAAAACAGCTTCCAATCGAATGTTCCTGTGATTGGAAAAGTCAGGAGAGTGCAAAGGTACTGTTTTCTATCAGTTGGCAAGGTGCGCACACAATCCCAGTGTGGTACAGCTTGCTTCTTCACCTTCCCGAAGCTGCCGCTCTCGCCGGCTGCCGGAGCCTAAAAAGCGGCTTCTTCGCGCAAAGACGATTGTGCCGCTCACAGCGCTCTCCTTAGCGCGGCTTCTGCCGAAAGACGCCCGGCAGCGGCTCTTACCTCCGGAGAGCATCCTACCTTCCTCTTTAGCTCCTCTTCTCATCTACACCTCGGCAACAAGCTTTTCCACTATGTCTGGCTAGGAAAAACTGTGCCAGCAAAGAAAACATCTCCCATCGTGTTCTAGAAGTTGCACGGATGTCTGCCAAGTGTTTGGCAGGAAGAAAAGAAAAGTTGTCCAAAACAGCTTCCAATCGAATGTTCCTGTGATTGGAAAAGTCAGGAGAGTGCAAAGGTACTGTTTTCTATCAGTTGGCAAGGTGCGCACACAATCCCAGTGTTGTACAGCTTGCTTCTTCACCTTCCCGAAGCTGCCGCTCTCGCCGGCTGCCGGAGCCCAAGAAGCGGCTTCTTCGCGCAAAGACGATTGTGCCGCTCACAGTGCTCTCCTTAGCGCGGCTTCTGCCGAAAGACGCCCGGCAGCGGCTCTTACCTCCGGAGAGCATCCTACCTTCCTCTTTAGCTCCTCTTCTCATCTACACCTCGGCAACAAGCTTTTCCACTATGTCTGGCTAGGAAAAACTGTGCCAGCACAGAAAACATCTCCCATCGTGTTCTAGAAGTTGCACGGATGTCTGCCAAGTGTTTGGCAGGAAGAAAAGAAAAGTTGTCCAAAACAGCTTCCAATCGAATGTTCCTGTGATTGGAAAAGTCAGGAGAGTGCAAAGGTACTGTTTTCTATCAGTTGGCAAGGTGCGCACACAATCCCAGTGTTGTACAGCTTGCTTCTTCACCTTCCCGAAGCTGCCGCTCTCGCCGGCTGCCGGAGCCCAAGAAGCGGCTTCTTCGCGCAAAGACGATTGTGCCGCTCACAGTGCTCTCCTTAGCGCGGCTTCTGCCGAAAGACGCCCGGCAGCGGCTCTTACCTCCGGAGAGCATCCTACCTTCCTCTTTAGCTCCTCTTCTCATCTACACCTCGGCAACAAGCTTTTCCACTATGTCTGGCTAGGAAAAACTGTGCCAGCACAGAAAACATCTCCCCTCGTGTTCTAGAAGTTGCACGGATGTCTGCCAAGTGTTTGGCAGGAAGAAAAGAAAAGTTGTCCAAAACAGCTTCCAATCGAATGTTCCTGTGATTGGAAAAGTCAGGAGAGTGCAAAGGTACTGTTTTCTATCAGTTGGCAAGGTGCGCACACAATCCCAGTGTTGTACAGCTTGCTTCTTCACCTTCCCGAAGCTGCCGCTCTCGCCGGCTGCCGGAGCCCAAGAAGCGGCTTCTTCGCGCAAAGACGATTGTGCCGCTCACAGTGCTCTCCTTAGCGCGGCTTCTGCCGAAAGACGCCCGGCAGCGGCTCTTACCTCCGGAGAGCATCCTACCTTCCTCTTTAGCTCCTCTTCTCATCTACACCTCGGCAACAAGCTTTTCCACTATGTCTGGCTAGGAAAAACTGTGCCAGCACAGAAAACATCTCCCATCGTGTTCTAGAAGTTGCACGGATGTCTGCCAAGTGTTTGGCAGGAAGAAAAGAAAAGTTGTCCAAAACAGCTTCCAATCGAATGTTCCTGTGATTGGAAAAGTCAGGAGAGTGCAAAGGTACTGTTTTCTATCAGTTGGCAAGGTGCGCACACAATCCCAGTGTTGTACAGCTTGCTTCTTCACCTTCCCGAAGCTGCCGCTCTCGCCGGCTGCCGGAGCCCAAGAAGCGGCTTCTTCGCGCAAAGACGATTGTGCCGCTCACAGTGCTCTCCCTAGCGCGGCTTCTGCCGAAAGACGCCCGGCAGCGGCTCTTACCTCCGGAGAGCATCCTACCTTCCTCTTTAGCTCCTCTTCTCATCTACACCTCGGCAACAAGCTTTCCCACTATGTCTGGCTAGGAAAAACTGTGCCAGCACAGAAAACATCTCCCATCGTGTTCTAGAAGTTGCACGGATATCTGCCAAGTGTTTGGCAGGAAGAAAAGAAAAGTTGTCCAAAACAGCTTCCAATCGAATGTTCCTGTGATTGGAAAAGTCAGGAGAGTGCAAAGGTACTGTTTTCTATCAGTTGGCAAGGTGCGCACACAATCCCAGTGTTGTACAGCTTGCTTCTTCACCTTCCCGAAGCTGCCGCTCTCGCCGGCTGCCGGAGCCCAAGAAGCGGCTTCTTCGCGCAAAGACGATTGTGCCGCTCACAGTGCTCTCCCTAGCGCGGCTTCTGCCGAAAGACGCCCGGCAGCGGCTCTTACCTCCGGAGAGCATCCTACCTTCCTCTTTAGCTCCTCTTCTCATCTACACCTCGGCAACAAGCTTTCCCACTATGTCTGGCTAGGAAAAACTGTGCCAGCACAGAAAACATCTCCCATCGTGTTCTAGAAGTTGCACGGATATCTGCCAAGTGTTTGGCAGGAAGAAAAGAAAAGTTGTCCAAAACAGCTTCCAATCGAATGTTCCTGTGATTGGAAAAGTCAGGAGAGTGCAAAGGTACTGTTTTCTATCAGTTGGCAAGGTGCGCACACAATCCCAGTGTTGTACAGCTTGCTTCTTCACCTTCCCGAAGCTGCCGCTCTCGCCGGCTGCCGGAGCCCAAGAAGCGGCTTCTTCGCGCAAAGACGATTGTGCCGCTCACAGTGCTCTCCTTAGCGCGGCTTCTGCCGAAAGACGCCCGGCAGCGGCTCTTACCTCCGGAGAGCATCCTACCTTCCTCTTTAGCTCCTCTTCTCATCTACACCTCGGCAACAAGCTTTTCCACTATGTCTGGCTAGGAAAAACTGTGCCAGCACAGAAAACATCTCCCATCGTGTTCTAGAAGTTGCACGGATGTCTGCCAAGTGTTTGGCAGGAAGAAAAGAAAAGTTGTCCAAAACAGCTTCCAATCGAATGTTCCTGTGATTGGAAAAGTCAGGAGAGTGCAAAGGTACTGTTTTCTATCAGTTGGCAAGGTGCGCACACAATCCCAGTGTGGTACAGCTTGCTTCTTCACCTTCCCGAAGCTGCCGCTCTCGCCGGCTGCCGGAGCCTAAAAAGCGGCTTCTTCGCGCAAAGACGATTGTGCCGCTCACAGCGCTCTCCTTAGCGCGGCTTCTGCCGAAAGACGCCCGGCAGCGGCTCTTACCTCCGGAGAGCATCCTACCTTCCTCTTTAGCTCCTCTTCTCATCTACACCTCGGCAACAAGCTTTTCCACTATGTCTGGCTAGGAAAAACTGTGCCAGCAAAGAAAACATCTCCCATCGTGTTCTAGAAGTTGCACGGATGTCTGCCAAGTGTTTGGCAGGAAGAAAAGAAAAGTTGTCCAAAACAGCTTCCAATCGAATGTTCCTGTGATTGGAAAAGTCAGGAGAGTGCAAAGGTACTGTTTTCTATCAGTTGGCAAGGTGCGCACACAATCCCAGTGTTGTACAGCTTGCTTCTTCACCTTCCCGAAGCTGCCGCTCTCGCCGGCTGCCGGAGCCCAAGAAGCGGCTTCTTCGCGCAAAGACGATTGTGCCGCTCACAGTGCTCTCCTTAGCGCGGCTTCTGCCGAAAGACGCCCGGCAGCGGCTCTTACCTCCGGAGAGCATCCTACCTTCCTCTTTAGCTCCTCTTCTCATCTACACCTCGGCAACAAGCTTTTCCACTATGTCTGGCTAGGAAAAACTGTGCCAGCACAGAAAACATCTCCCATCGTGTTCTAGAAGTTGCACGGATGTCTGCCAAGTGTTTGGCAGGAAGAAAAGAAAAGTTGTCCAAAACAGCTTCCAATCGAATGTTCCTGTGATTGGAAAAGTCAGGAGAGTGCAAAGGTACTGTTTTCTATCAGTTGGCAAGGTGCGCACACAATCCCAGTGTTGTACAGCTTGCTTCTTCACCTTCCCGAAGCTGCCGCTCTCGCCGGCTGCCGGAGCCCAAGAAGCGGCTTCTTCGCGCAAAGACGATTGTGCCGCTCACAGTGCTCTCCTTAGCGCGGCTTCTGCCGAAAGACGCCCGGCAGCGGCTCTTACCTCCGGAGAGCATCCTACCTTCCTCTTTAGCTCCTCTTCTCATCTACACCTCGGCAACAAGCTTTTCCACTATGTCTGGCTAGGAAAAACTGTGCCAGCACAGAAAACATCTCCCCTCGTGTTCTAGAAGTTGCACGGATGTCTGCCAAGTGTTTGGCAGGAAGAAAAGAAAAGTTGTCCAAAACAGCTTCCAATCGAATGTTCCTGTGATTGGAAAAGTCAGGAGAGTGCAAAGGTACTGTTTTCTATCAGTTGGCAAGGTGCGCACACAATCCCAGTGTTGTACAGCTTGCTTCTTCACCTTCCCGAAGCTGCCGCTCTCGCCGGCTGCCGGAGCCCAAGAAGCGGCTTCTTCGCGCAAAGACGATTGTGCCGCTCACAGTGCTCTCCTTAGCGCGGCTTCTGCCGAAAGACGCCCGGCAGCGGCTCTTACCTCCGGAGAGCATCCTACCTTCCTCTTTAGCTCCTCTTCTCATCTACACCTCGGCAACAAGCTTTTCCACTATGTCTGGCTAGGAAAAACTGTGCCAGCACAGAAAACATCTCCCATCGTGTTCTAGAAGTTGCACGGATGTCTGCCAAGTGTTTGGCAGGAAGAAAAGAAAAGTTGTCCAAAACAGCTTCCAATCGAATGTTCCTGTGATTGGAAAAGTCAGGAGAGTGCAAAGGTACTGTTTTCTATCAGTTGGCAAGGTGCGCACACAATCCCAGTGTTGTACAGCTTGCTTCTTCACCTTCCCGAAGCTGCCGCTCTCGCCGGCTGCCGGAGCCCAAGAAGCGGCTTCTTCGCGCAAAGACGATTGTGCCGCTCACAGTGCTCTCCCTAGCGCGGCTTCTGCCGAAAGACGCCCGGCAGCGGCTCTTACCTCCGGAGAGCATCCTACCTTCCTCTTTAGCTCCTCTTCTCATCTACACCTCGGCAACAAGCTTTCCCACTATGTCTGGCTAGGAAAAACTGTGCCAGCACAGAAAACATCTCCCATCGTGTTCTAGAAGTTGCACGGATATCTGCCAAGTGTTTGGCAGGAAGAAAAGAAAAGTTGTCCAAAACAGCTTCCAATCGAATGTTCCTGTGATTGGAAAAGTCAGGAGAGTGCAAAGGTACTGTTTTCTATCAGTTGGCAAGGTGCGCACACAATCCCAGTGTTGTACAGCTTGCTTCTTCACCTTCCCGAAGCTGCCGCTCTCGCCGGCTGCCGGAGCCCAAGAAGCGGCTTCTTCGCGCAAAGACGATTGTGCCGCTCACAGCGCTCTCCCTAGCGCGGCTTCTGCCGAAAGACGCCCGGCAGCGGCTCTTACCTCCGGAGAGCATCCTACCTTCCTCTTTAGCTCCTCTTCTCATCTACACCTCGGCAACAAGCTTTCCCACTATGTCTGGCTAGGAAAAACTGTGCCAGCACAGAAAACATCTCCCATCGTGTTCTAGAAGTTGCACGGATATCTGCCAAGTGTTTGGCAGGAAGAAAAGAAAAGTTGTCCAAAACAGCTTCCAATCGAATGTTCCTGTGATTGGAAAAGTCAGGAGAGTGCAAAGGTACTGTTTTCTATCAGTTGGCAAGGTGCGCACACAATCCCAGTGTTGTACAGCTTGCTTCTTCACCTTCCCGAAGCTGCCGCTCTCGCCGGCTGCCGGAGCCCAAGAAGCGGCTTCTTCGCGCAAAGACGATTGTGCCGCTCACAGTGCTCTCCTTAGCGCGGCTTCTGCCGAAAGACGCCCGGCAGCGGCTCTTACCTCCGGAGAGCATCCTACCTTCCTCTTTAGCTCCTCTTCTCATCTACACCTCGGCAACAAGCTTTTCCACTATGTCTGGCTAGGAAAAACTGTGCCAGCACAGAAAACATCTCCCATCGTGTTCTAGAAGTTGCACGGATGTCTGCCAAGTGTTTGGCAGGAAGAAAAGAAAAGTTGTCCAAAACAGCTTCCAATCGAATGTTCCTGTGATTGGAAAAGTCAGGAGAGTGCAAAGGTACTGTTTTCTATCAGTTGGCAAGGTGCGCACACAATCCCAGTGTGGTACAGCTTGCTTCTTCACCTTCCCGAAGCTGCCGCTCTCGCCGGCTGCCGGAGCCTAAAAAGCGGCTTCTTCGCGCAAAGACGTTTGTGCCGCTCACAGCGCTCTCCTTAGCGCGGCTTCTGCCGAAAGACGCCCGGCAGCGGCTCTTACCTCCGGAGAGCATCCTACCTTCCTCTTTAGCTCCTCTTCTCATCTACACCTCGGCAACAAGCTTTTCCACTATGTCTGGCTAGGAAAAACTGTGCCAGCACAGAAAACATCTCCCATCGTGTTCTAGAAGTTGCACGGATGTCTGCCAAGTGTTTGGCAGGAAGAAAAGAAAAGTTGTCCAAAACAGCTTCCAATCGAATGTTCCTGTGATTGGAAAAGTCAGGAGAGTGCAAAGGTACTGTTTTCTATCAGTTGGCAAGGTGCGCACACAATCCCAGTGTTGTACAGCTTGCTTCTTCACCTTCCCGAAGCTGCCGCTCTCGCCGGCTGCCGGAGCCCAAGAAGCGGCTTCTTCGCGCAAAGACGATTGTGCCGCTCACAGTGCTCTCCTTAGCGCGGCTTCTGCCGAAAGACGCCCGGCAGCGGCTCTTACCTCCGGAGAGCATCCTACCTTCCTCTTTAGCTCCTCTTCTCATCTACACCTCGGCAACAAGCTTTTCCACTATGTCTGGCTAGGAAAAACTGTGCCAGCACAGAAAACATCTCCCATCGTGTTCTAGAAGTTGCACGGATGTCTGCCAAGTGTTTGGCAGGAAGAAAAGAAAAGTTGTCCAAAACAGCTTCCAATCGAATGTTCCTGTGATTGGAAAAGTCAGGAGAGTGCAAAGGTACTGTTTTCTATCAGTTGGCAAGGTGCGCACACAATCCCAGTGTGGTACAGCTTGCTTCTTCACCTTCCCGAAGCTGCCGCTCTCGCCGGCTGCCGGAGCCTAAAAAGCGGCTTCTTCGCGCAAAGACGATTGTGCCGCTCACAGCGCTCTCCTTAGCGCGGCTTCTGCCGAAAGACGCCCGGCAGCGGCTCTTACCTCCGGAGAGCATCCTACCTTCCTCTTTAGCTCCTCTTCTCATCTACACCTCGGCAACAAGCTTTTCCACTATGTCTGGCTAGGAAAAACTGTGCCAGCACAGAAAACATCTCCCATCGTGTTCTAGAAGTTGCACGGATGTCTGCCAAGTGTTTGGCAGGAAGAAAAGAAAAGTTGTCCAAAACAGCTTCCAATCGAATGTTCCTGTGATTGGAAAAGTCAGGAGAGTGCAAAGGTACTGTTTTCTATCAGTTGGCAAGGTGCGCACACAATCCCAGTGTTGTACAGCTTGCTTCTTCACCTTCCCGAAGCTGCCGCTCTCGCCGGCTGCCGGAGCCCAAGAAGCGGCTTCTTCGCGCAAAGACGATTGTGCCGCTCACAGTGCTCTCCTTAGCGCGGCTTCTGCCGAAAGACGCCCGGCAGCGGCTCTTACCTCCGGAGAGCATCCTACCTTCCTCTTTAGCTCCTCTTCTCATCTACACCTCGGCAACAAGCTTTTCCACTATGTCTGGCTAGGAAAAACTGTGCCAGCACAGAAAACATCTCCCCTCGTGTTCTAGAAGTTGCACGGATGTCTGCCAAGTGTTTGGCAGGAAGAAAAGAAAAGTTGTCCAAAACAGCTTCCAATCGAATGTTCCTGTGATTGGAAAAGTCAGGAGAGTGCAAAGGTACTGTTTTCTATCAGTTGGCAAGGTGCGCACACAATCCCAGTGTTGTACAGCTTGCTTCTTCACCTTCCCGAAGCTGCCGCTCTCGCCGGCTGCCGGAGCCCAAGAAGCGGCTTCTTCGCGCAAAGACGATTGTGCCGCTCACAGTGCTCTCCTTAGCGCGGCTTCTGCCGAAAGACGCCCGGCAGCGGCTCTTACCTCCGGAGAGCATCCTACCTTCCTCTTCAGCTCCTCTTCTCATCTACACCTCGGCAACAAGCTTTTCCACTATGTCTGGCTAGGAAAAACTGTGCCAGCACAGAAAACATCTCCCATCGTGTTCTAGAAGTTGCACGGATGTCTGCCAAGTGTTTGGCAGGAAGAAAAGAAAAGTTGTCCAAAACAGCTTCCAATCGAATGTTCCTGTGATTGGAAAAGTCAGGAGAGTGCAAAGGTACTGTTTTCTATCAGTTGGCAAGGTGCGCACACAATCCCAGTGTTGTACAGCTTGCTTCTTCACCTTCCCGAAGCTGCCGCTCTCGCCGGCTGCCGGAGCCCAAGAAGCGGCTTCTTCGCGCAAAGACGATTGTGCCGCTCACAGTGCTCTCCCTAGCGCGGCTTCTGCCGAAAGACGCCCGGCAGCGGCTCTTACCTCCGGAGAGCATCCTACCTTCCTCTTTAGCTCCTCTTCTCATCTACACCTCGGCAACAAGCTTTCCCACTATGTCTGGCTAGGAAAAACTGTGCCAGCACAGAAAACATCTCCCATCGTGTTCTAGAAGTTGCACGGATATCTGCCAAGTGTTTGGCAGGAAGAAAAGAAAAGTTGTCCAAAACAGCTTCCAATCGAATGTTCCTGTGATTGGAAAAGTCAGGAGAGTGCAAAGGTACTGTTTTCTATCAGTTGGCAAGGTGCGCACACAATCCCAGTGTGGTACAGCTTGCTTCTTCACCTTCCCGAAGCTGCCGCTCTCGCCGGCTGCCGGAGCCTAAAAAGCGGCTTCTTCGCGCAAAGACGATTGTGCCGCTCACAGCGCTCTCCTTAGCGCGGCTTCTGCCGAAAGACGCCCGGCAGCGGCTCTTACCTCCGGAGAGCATCCTACCTTCCTCTTTAGCTCCTCTTCTCATCTACACCTCGGCAACAAGCTTTTCCACTATGTCTGGCTAGGAAAAACTGTGCCAGCAAAGAAAACATCTCCCATCGTGTTCTAGAAGTTGCACGGATGTCTGCCAAGTGTTTGGCAGGAAGAAAAGAAAAGTTGTCCAAAACAGCTTCCAATCGAATGTTCCTGTGATTGGAAAAGTCAGGAGAGTGCAAAGGTACTGTTTTCTATCAGTTGGCAAGGTGCGCACACAATCCCAGTGTTGTACAGCTTGCTTCTTCACCTTCCCGAAGCTGCCGCTCTCGCCGGCTGCCGGAGCCCAAGAAGCGGCTTCTTCGCGCAAAGACGATTGTGCCGCTCACAGTGCTCTCCTTAGCGCGGCTTCTGCCGAAAGACGCCCGGCAGCGGCTCTTACCTCCGGAGAGCATCCTACCTTCCTCTTTAGCTCCTCTTCTCATCTACACCTCGGCAACAAGCTTTTCCACTATGTCTGGCTAGGAAAAACTGTGCCAGCACAGAAAACATCTCCCATCGTGTTCTAGAAGTTGCACGGATGTCTGCCAAGTGTTTGGCAGGAAGAAAAGAAAAGTTGTCCAAAACAGCTTCCAATCGAATGTTCCTGTGATTGGAAAAGTCAGGAGAGTGCAAAGGTACTGTTTTCTATCAGTTGGCAAGGTGCGCACACAATCCCAGTGTTGTACAGCTTGCTTCTTCACCTTCCCGAAGCTGCCGCTCTCGCCGGCTGCCGGAGCCCAAGAAGCGGCTTCTTCGCGCAAAGACGATTGTGCCGCTCACAGTGCTCTCCTTAGCGCGGCTTCTGCCGAAAGACGCCCGGCAGCGGCTCTTACCTCCGGAGAGCATCCTACCTTCCTCTTTAGCTCCTCTTCTCATCTACACCTCGGCAACAAGCTTTTCCACTATGTCTGGCTAGGAAAAACTGTGCCAGCACAGAAAACATCTCCCCTCGTGTTCTAGAAGTTGCACGGATGTCTGCCAAGTGTTTGGCAGGAAGAAAAGAAAAGTTGTCCAAAACAGCTTCCAATCGAATGTTCCTGTGATTGGAAAAGTCAGGAGAGTGCAAAGGTACTGTTTTCTATCAGTTGGCAAGGTGCGCACACAATCCCAGTGTTGTACAGCTTGCTTCTTCACCTTCCCGAAGCTGCCGCTCTCGCCGGCTGCCGGAGCCCAAGAAGCGGCTTCTTCGCGCAAAGACGATTGTGCCGCTCACAGTGCTCTCCTTAGCGCGGCTTCTGCCGAAAGACGCCCGGCAGCGGCTCTTACCTCCGGAGAGCATCCTACCTTCCTCTTTAGCTCCTCTTCTCATCTACACCTCGGCAACAAGCTTTTCCACTATGTCTGGCTAGGAAAAACTGTGCCAGCACAGAAAACATCTCCCATCGTGTTCTAGAAGTTGCACGGATGTCTGCCAAGTGTTTGGCAGGAAGAAAAGAAAAGTTGTCCAAAACAGCTTCCAATCGAATGTTCCTGTGATTGGAAAAGTCAGGAGAGTGCAAAGGTACTGTTTTCTATCAGTTGGCAAGGTGCGCACACAATCCCAGTGTTGTACAGCTTGCTTCTTCACCTTCCCGAAGCTGCCGCTCTCGCCGGCTGCCGGAGCCCAAGAAGCGGCTTCTTCGCGCAAAGACGATTGTGCCGCTCACAGTGCTCTCCTTAGCGCGGCTTCTGCCGAAAGACGCCCGGCAGCGGCTCTTACCTCCGGAGAGCATCCTACCTTCCTCTTTAGCTCCTCTTCTCATCTACACCTCGGCAACAAGCTTTTCCACTATGTCTGGCTAGGAAAAACTGTGCCAGCACAGAAAACATCTCCCATCGTGTTCTAGAAGTTGCACGGATGTCTGCCAAGTGTTTGGCAGGAAGAAAAGAAAAGTTGTCCAAAACAGCTTCCAATCGAATGTTCCTGTGATTGGAAAAGTCAGGAGAGTGCAAAGGTACTGTTTTCTATCAGTTGGCAAGGTGCGCACACAATCCCAGTGTTGTACAGCTTGCTTCTTCACCTTCCCGAAGCTGCCGCTCTCGCCGGCTGCCGGAGCCCAAGAAGCGGCTTCTTCGCGCAAAGACGATTGTGCCGCTCACAGTGCTCTCCTTAGCGCGGCTTCTGCCGAAAGACGCCCGGCAGCGGCTCTTACCTCCGGAGAGCATCCTACCTTCCTCTTTAGCTCCTCTTCTCATCTACACCTCGGCAACAAGCTTTTCCACTATGTCTGGCTAGGAAAAACTGTGCCAGCACAGAAAACATCTCCCATCGTGTTCTAGAAGTTGCACGGATGTCTGCCAAGTGTTTGGCAGGAAGAAAAGAAAAGTTGTCCAAAACAGCTTCCAATCGAATGTTCCTGTGATTGGAAAAGTCAGGAGAGTGCAAAGGTACTGTTTTCTATCAGTTGGCAAGGTGCGCACACAATCCCAGTGTGGTACAGCTTGCTTCTTCACCTTCCCGAAGCTGCCGCTCTCGCCGGCTGCCGGAGCCTAAAAAGCGGCTTCTTCGCGCAAAGACGATTGTGCCGCTCACAGCGCTCTCCTTAGCGCGGCTTCTGCCGAAAGACGCCCGGCAGCGGCTCTTACCTCCGGAGAGCATCCTACCTTCCTCTTTAGCTCCTCTTCTCATCTACACCTCGGCAACAAGCTTTTCCACTATGTCTGGCTAGGAAAAACTGTGCCAGCAAAGAAAACATCTCCCATCGTGTTCTAGAAGTTGCACGGATGTCTGCCAAGTGTTTGGCAGGAAGAAAAGAAAAGTTGTCCAAAACAGCTTCCAATCGAATGTTCGTGTGATTGGAAAAGTCAGGAGAGTGCAAAGGTACTGTTTTCTATCAGTTGGCAAGGTGCGCACACAATCCCAGTGTTGTACAGCTTGCTTCTTCACCTTCCCGAAGCTGCCGCTCTCGCCGGCTGCCGGAGCCCAAGAAGCGGCTTCTTCGCGCAAAGACGATTGTGCCGCTCACAGTGCTCTCCTTAGCGCGGCTTCTGCCGAAAGACGCCCGGCAGCGGCTCTTACCTCCGGAGAGCATCCTACCTTCCTCTTTAGCTCCTCTTCTCATCTACACCTCGGCAACAAGCTTTTCCACTATGTCTGGCTAGGAAAAACTGTGCCAGCACAGAAAACATCTCCCATCGTGTTCTAGAAGTTGCACGGATGTCTGCCAAGTGTTTGGCAGGAAGAAAAGAAAAGTTGTCCAAAACAGCTTCCAATCGAATGTTCCTGTGATTGGAAAAGTCAGGAGAGTGCAAAGGTACTGTTTTCTATCAGTTGGCAAGGTGCGCACACAATCCCAGTGTTGTACAGCTTGCTTCTTCACCTTCCCGAAGCTGCCGCTCTCGCCGGCTGCCGGAGCCCAAGAAGCGGCTTCTTCGCGCAAAGACGATTGTGCCGCTCACAGTGCTCTCCTTAGCGCGGCTTCTGCCGAAAGACGCCCGGCAGCGGCTCTTACCTCCGGAGAGCATCCTACCTTCCTCTTTAGCTCCTCTTCTCATCTACACCTCGGCAACAAGCTTTTCCACTATGTCTGGCTAGGAAAAACTGTGCCAGCACAGAAAACATCTCCCCTCGTGTTCTAGAAGTTGCACGGATGTCTGCCAAGTGTTTGGCAGGAAGAAAAGAAAAGTTGTCCAAAACAGCTTCCAATCGAATGTTCCTGTGATTGGAAAAGTCAGGAGAGTGCAAAGGTACTGTTTTCTATCAGTTGGCAAGGTGCGCACACAATCCCAGTGTTGTACAGCTTGCTTCTTCACCTTCCCGAAGCTGCCGCTCTCGCCGGCTGCCGGAGCCCAAGAAGCGGCTTCTTCGCGCAAAGACGATTGTGCCGCTCACAGTGCTCTCCTTAGCGCGGCTTCTGCCGAAAGACGCCCGGCAGCGGCTCTTACCTCCGGAGAGCATCCTACCTTCCTCTTTAGCTCCTCTTCTCATCTACACCTCGGCAACAAGCTTTTCCACTATGTCTGGCTAGGAAAAACTGTGCCAGCACAGAAAACATCTCCCATCGTGTTCTAGAAGTTGCACGGATGTCTGCCAAGTGTTTGGCAGGAAGAAAAGAAAAGTTGTCCAAAACAGCTTCCAATCGAATGTTCCTGTGATTGGAAAAGTCAGGAGAGTGCAAAGGTACTGTTTTCTATCAGTTGGCAAGGTGCGCACACAATCCCAGTGTTGTACAGCTTGCTTCTTCACCTTCCCGAAGCTGCCGCTCTCGCCGGCTGCCGGAGCCCAAGAAGCGGCTTCTTCGCGCAAAGACGATTGTGCCGCTCACAGTGCTCTCCTTAGCGCGGCTTCTGCCGAAAGACGCCCGGCAGCGGCTCTTACCTCCGGAGAGCATCCTACCTTCCTCTTTAGCTCCTCTTCTCATCTACACCTCGGCAACAAGCTTTTCCACTATGTCTGGCTAGGAAAAACTGTGCCAGCACAGAAAACATCTCCCATCGTGTTCTAGAAGTTGCACGGATGTCTGCCAAGTGTTTGGCAGGAAGAAAAGAAAAGTTGTCCAAAACAGCTTCCAATCGAATGTTCCTGTGATTGGAAAAGTCAGGAGAGTGCAAAGGTACTGTTTTCTATCAGTTGGCAAGGTGCGCACACAATCCCAGTGTTGTACAGCTTGCTTCTTCACCTTCCCGAAGCTGCCGCTCTCGCCGGCTGCCGGAGCCCAAGAAGCGGCTTCTTCGCGCAAAGACGATTGTGCCGCTCACAGTGCTCTCCTTAGCGCGGCTTCTGCCGAAAGACGCCCGGCAGCGGCTCTTACCTCCGGAGAGCATCCTACCTTCCTCTTTAGCTCCTCTTCTCATCTACACCTCGGCAACAAGCTTTTCCACTATGTCTGGGTAGGAAAAACTGTGCCAGCACAGAAAACATCTCCCATCGTGTTCTAGAAGTTGCACGGATGTCTGCCAAGTGTTTGGCAGGAAGAAAAGAAAAGTTGTCCAAAACAGCTTCCAATCGAATGTTCGTGTGATTGGAAAAGTCAGGAGAGTGCAAAGGTACTGTTTTCTATCAGTTGGCAAGGTGCGCACACAATCCCAGTGTTGTACAGCTTGCTTCTTCACCTTCCCGAAGCTGCCGCTCTCGCCGGCTGCCGGAGCCCAAGAAGCGGCTTCTTCGCGCAAAGACGATTGTGCCGCTCACAGGGCTCTCCTTAGCGCGGCTTCTGCCGAAAGACGCCCGGCAGCGGCTCTTACCTCCGGAGAGCATCCTACCTTCCTCTTTAGCTCCTCTTCTCATCTACACCTCGGCAACAAGCTTTTCCACTATGTCTGGCTAGGAAAAACTGTGCCAGCACAGAAAACATCTCCCATCGTGTTCTAGAAGTTGCACGGATGTCTGCCAAGTGTTTGGCAGGAAGAAAAGAAAAGTTGTCCAAAACAGCTTCCAATCGAATGTTCCTGTGATTGGAAAAGTCAGGAGAGTGCAAAGGTACTGTTTTCTATCAGTTGGCAAGGTGCGCACACAATCCCAGTGTTGTACAGCTTGCTTCTTCACCTTCCCGAAGCTGCCGCTCTCGCCGGCTGCCGGAGCCCAAGAAGCGGCTTCTTCGCGCAAAGACGATTGTGCCGCTCACAGCGCTCTCCTTAGCGCGGCTTCTGCCGAAAGACGCCCGGCAGCGGCTCTTACCTCCGGAGAGCATCCTACCTTCCTCTTTAGCTCCTCTTCTCATCTACACCTCGGCAACAAGCTTTTCCACTATGTCTGGCTAGGAAAAACTGTGCCAGCACAGAAAACATCTCCCCTCGTGTTCTAGAAGTTGCACGGATGTCTGCCAAGTGTTTGGCAGGAAGAAAAGAAAAGTTGTCCAAAACAGCTTCCAATCGAATGTTCCTGTGATTGGAAAAGTCAGGAGAGTGCAAAGGTACTGTTTTCTATCAGTTGGCAAGGTGCGCACACAATCCCAGTGTTGTACAGCTTGCTTCTTCACCTTCCCGAAGCTGCCGCTCTCGCCGGCTGCCGGAGCCCAAGAAGCGGCTTCTTCGCGCAAAGACGATTGTGCCGCTCACAGTGCTCTCCTTAGCGCGGCTTCTGCCGAAAGACGCCCGGCAGCGGCTCTTACCTCCGGAGAGCATCCTACCTTCCTCTTTAGCTCCTCTTCTCATCTACACCTCGGCAACAAGCTTTTCCACTATGTCTGGCTAGGAAAAACTGTGCCAGCACAGAAAACATCTCCCCTCGTGTTCTAGAAGTTGCACGGATGTCTGCCAAGTGTTTGGCAGGAAGAAAAGAAAAGTTGTCCAAAACAGCTTCCAATCGAATGTTCCTGTGATTGGAAAAGTCAGGAGAGTGCAAAGGTACTGTTTTCTATCAGTTGGCAAGGTGCGCACACAATCCCAGTGTTGTACAGCTTGCTTCTTCACCTTCCCGAAGCTGCCGCTCTCGCCGGCTGCCGGAGCCCAAGAAGCGGCTTCTTCGCGCAAAGACGATTGTGCCGCTCACAGTGCTCTCCTTAGCGCGGCTTCTGCCGAAAGACGCCCGGCAGCGGCTCTTACCTCCGGAGAGCATCCTACCTTCCTCTTTAGCTCCTCTTCTCATCTACACCTCGGCAACAAGCTTTTCCACTATGTCTGGCTAGGAAAAACTGTGCCAGCACAGAAAACATCTCCCCTCGTGTTCTAGAAGTTGCACGGATGTCTGCCAAGTGTTTGGCAGGAAGAAAAGAAAAGTTGTCCAAAACAGCTTCCAATCGAATGTTCCTGTGATTGGAAAAGTCAGGAGAGTGCAAAGGTACTGTTTTCTATCAGTTGGCAAGGTGCGCACACAATCCCAGTGTTGTACAGCTTGCTTCTTCACCTTCCCGAAGCTGCCGCTCTCGCCGGCTGCCGGAGCCCAAGAAGCGGCTTCTTCGCGCAAAGACGATTGTGCCGCTCACAGTGCTCTCCTTAGCGCGGCTTCTGCCGAAAGACGCCCGGCAGCGGCTCTTACCTCCGGAGAGCATCCTACCTTCCTCTTTAGCTCCTCTTCTCATCTACACCTCGGCAACAAGCTTTTCCACTATGTCTGGCTAGGAAAAACTGTGCCAGCACAGAAAACATCTCCCATCGTGTTCTAGAAGTTGCACGGATGTCTGCCAAGTGTTTGGCAGGAAGAAAAGAAAAGTTGTCCAAAACAGCTTCCAATCGAATGTTCCTGTGATTGGAAAAGTCAGGAGAGTGCAAAGGTACTGTTTTCTATCAGTTGGCAAGGTGCGCACACAATCCCAGTGTTGTACAGCTTGCTTCTTCACCTTCCCGAAGCTGCCGCTCTCGCCGGCTGCCGGAGCCCAAGAAGCGGCTTCTTCGCGCAAAGACGATTGTGCCGCTCACAGTGCTCTCCTTAGCGCGGCTTCTGCCGAAAGACGCCCGGCAGCGGCTCTTACCTCCGGAGAGCATCCTACCTTCCTCTTTAGCTCCTCTTCTCATCTACACCTCGGCAACAAGCTTTTCCACTATGTCTGGCTAGGAAAAACTGTGCCAGCACAGAAAACATCTCCCATCGTGTTCTAGAAGTTGCACGGATGTCTGCCAAGTGTTTGGCAGGAAGAAAAGAAAAGTTGTCCAAAACAGCTTCCAATCGAATGTTCCTGTGATTGGAAAAGTCAGGAGAGTGCAAAGGTACTGTTTTCTATCAGTTGGCAAGGTGCGCACACAATCCCAGTGTTGTACAGCTTGCTTCTTCACCTTCCCGAAGCTGCCGCTCTCGCCGGCTGCCGGAGCCCAAGAAGCGGCTTCTTCGCGCAAAGACGATTGTGCCGCTCACAGTGCTCTCCTTAGCGCGGCTTCTGCCGAAAGACGCCCGGCAGCGGCTCTTACCTCCGGAGAGCATCCTACCTTCCTCTTTAGCTCCTCTTCTCATCTACACCTCGGCAACAAGCTTTTCCACTATGTCTGGCTAGGAAAAACTGTGCCAGCACAGAAAACATCTCCCCTCGTGTTCTAGAAGTTGCACGGAAGTCTGCCAAGTGTTTGGCAGGAAGAAAAGAAAAGTTGTCCAAAACAGCTTCCAATCGAATGTTCCTGTGATTGGAAAAGTCAGGAGAGTGCAAAGGTACTGTTTTCTATCAGTTGGCAAGGTGCGCACACAATCCCAGTGTTGTACAGCTTGCTTCTTCACCTTCCCGAAGCTGCCGCTCTCGCCGGCTGCCGGAGCCCAAGAAGCGGCTTCTTCGCGCAAAGACGATTGTGCCGCTCACAGTGCTCTCCTTAGCGCGGCTTCTGCCGAAAGACGCCCGGCAGCGGCTCTTACCTCCGGAGAGCATCCTACCTTCCTCTTTAGCTCCTCTTCTCATCTACACCTCGGCAACAAGCTTTCCCACTATGTCTGGCTAGGAAAAACTGTGCCAGCACAGAAAACATCTCCCATCGTGTTCTAGAAGTTGCACGGATGTCTGCCAAGTGTTTGGCAGGAAGAAAAGAAAAGTTGTCCAAAACAGCTTCCAATCGAATGTTCGTGTGATTGGAAAAGTCAGGAGAGTGCAAAGGTACTGTTTTCTATCAGTTGGCAAGGTGCGCACACAATCCCAGTGTTGTACAGCTTGCTTCTTCACCTTCCCGAAGCTGCCGCTCTCGCCGGCTGCCGGAGCCCAAGAAGCGGCTTCTTCGCGCAAAGACGATTGTGCCGCTCACAGTGCTCTCCTTAGCGCGGCTTCTGCCGAAAGACGCCCGGCAGCGGCTCTTACCTCCGGAGAGCATCCTACCTTCCTCTTTAGCTCCTCTTCTCATCTACACCTCGGCAACAAGCTTTTCCACTATGTCTGGCTAGGAAAAACTGTGCCAGCACAGAAAACATCTCCCCTCGTGTTCTAGAAGTTGCACGGATGTCTGCCAAGTGTTTGGCAGGAAGAAAAGAAAAGTTGTCCAAAACAGCTTCCAATCGAATGTTCCTGTGATTGGAAAAGTCAGGAGAGTGCAAAGGTACTGTTTTCTATCAGTTGGCAAGGTGCGCACACAATCCCAGTGTTGTACAGCTTGCTTCTTCACCTTCCCGAAGCTGCCGCTCTCGCCGGCTGCCGGAGCCCAAGAAGCGGCTTCTTCGCGCAAAGACGATTGTGCCGCTCACAGTGCTCTCCTTAGCGCGGCTTCTGCCGAAAGACGCCCGGCAGCGGCTCTTACCTCCGGAGAGCATCCTACCTTCCTCTTTAGCTCCTCTTCTCATCTACACCTCGGCAACAAGCTTTTCCACTATGTCTGGCTAGGAAAAACTGTGCCAGCACAGAAAACATCTCCCCTCGTGTTCTAGAAGTTGCACGGATGTCTGCCAAGTGTTTGGCAGGAAGAAAAGAAAAGTTGTCCAAAACAGCTTCCAATCGAATGTTCCTGTGATTGGAAAAGTCAGGAGAGTGCAAAGGTACTGTTTTCTATCAGTTGGCAAGGTGCGCACACAATCCCAGTGTTGTACAGCTTGCTTCTTCACCTTCCCGAAGCTGCCGCTCTCGCCGGCTGCCGGAGCCCAAGAAGCGGCTTCTTCGCGCAAAGACGATTGTGCCGCTCACAGTGCTCTCCTTAGCGCGGCTTCTGCCGAAAGACGCCCGGCAGCGGCTCTTACCTCCGGAGAGCATCCTACCTTCCTCTTTAGCTCCTCTTCTCATCTACACCTCGGCAACAAGCTTTTCCACTATGTCTGGCTAGGAAAAACTGTGCCAGCACAGAAAACATCTCCCATCGTGTTCTAGAAGTTGCACGGATGTCTGCCAAGTGTTTGGCAGGAAGAAAAGAAAAGTTGTCCAAAACAGCTTCCAATCTCCAATGTTCATGTGATTGGAAACAACAGGAGAGTGCAAAAGTACTGTTTTCTATCATTTGGCAAGCTGCGCACACAATCCCAGTCTTGTACAGCTTCCTTCTTCACCTTTCCGAAGCTGCCGCTTTCGCCCGCTCCAGGAGACGAAAAAGAGCCTTCTTCGCGCAAAGACGATTGTGCCGCTCACAGTGCTCTCCTTAGCGCGGCTTCTCCGAAAGACGCCCGGGAGCAGCACTTTGCTCCGGACAGCATGGTACCATCGTCTTTAGCGTCTTTTGTGGTCTACATGGAAGTAGAAAGCTTTTCCACTATGTCTGGCAGGGAGAAACTGTGCCAGCACAGAAAACAACTCCCACCGTGGTCGAGAGGATACACGGAGGTCTGCCTGGTGTTTTGCAGGGAGAAAAGAAAAGGTGTCCAAAACAGCTTCCAATCCAATGTTCATGTGATTGGAAAAGTCAGGAGAGTGCAAAGGTACTGTTTTCTATCAGTTGGCAAGCTGCGCACACAATCCCAGTGTTGTACAGCTTCCTTCTTCACCTTTCCGAAGCTGCCGCTTTCGCCCGCTCCAGGAGACGAAAAAGAGCCTTCTTCGCGCAAAGACGATTGTGCCGCTCACAGTGCTCTCCTTAGCGCGGCTTCTCCGAAAGACGCCCGGGAGCAGCACTTACCACCGGACAGCATGGTACCATCGTCTTTAGCTTCTTTTGTGGTCTACATGGAAGTAGAAAGCTTTTCCACTATGTCTGGCTAGGAAAAACTGTGCCAGCACATAAAACAACTCCCACCGTGGTCGAGAGGATACACGGAGGTCTGCCAGGTGTTTTGCAGGGAGAAAAGAAAAGGTGTCCAAAACAGCTTCCAATCCAATGTTCATGTGATTGGAAAACTCAGGAGAGGGCAAAAGTATTGTTTTCTATCATTTGGCAAGCTGCGCACACAATCCCAGTGTTGTACAGCTTCCTTCTTCACCTTTCCGAAGCTGCCGCTTTCGCCCGCTCCAGGAGACGAAAAAGAGCCTTCTTCGCGCAAAGACGATTGTGCCGCTCACAGTGCTCTCCTTAGCGCGGCTTCTGCCGAAAGACGCCCGGCAGCGGCTCTTACCTCCGGACAGCATCCTACCTTCCTCTTTAGCTCCTCTTCTCATCTACACCTCGGCAACAAGCTTTCCCACTATGTCTGGCTAGGAAAAACTGTGCCAGCACAGAAAACATCTCCCATCGTGTTCTAGAAGTTGCACGGATGTCTGCCAAGTGTTTGGCAGGAAGAAAAGAAAAGTTGTCCAAAACAGCTTCCAATCGAATGTTCCTGTGATTGGAAAAGTCAGGAGAGTGCAAAGGTACTGTTTTCTATCAGTTGGCAAGGTGCGCACACAATCCCAGTGTTGTACAGCTTGCTTCTTCACCTTCCCGAAGCTGCCGCTCTCGCCGGCTGCCGGAGCCCAAGAAGCGGCTTCTTCGCGCAAAGACGATTGTGCCGCTCACAGCGCTCTCCTTAGCGCGGCTTCTGCCGAAAGACGCCCGGCAGCGGCTCTTACCTCCGGAGAGCATCCTACCTTCCTCTTTAGCTCCTCTTCTCATCTACACCTCGGCAACAAGCTTTTCCACTATGTCTGGCTAGGAAAAACTGTGCCAGCACAGAAAACATCTCCCATCGTGTTCTAGAAGTTGCACGGATGTCTGCCAAGTGTTTGGCAGGAAGAAAAGAAAAGTTGTCCAAAACAGCTTCCAATCGAATGTTCCTGTGATTGGAAAAGTCAGGAGAGTGCAAAGGTACTGTTTTCTATCAGTTGGCAAGGTGCGCACACAATCCCAGTGTTGTACAGCTTGCTTCTTCACCTTCCCGAAGCTGCCGCTCTCGCCGGCTGCCGGAGCCCAAGAAGCGGCTTCTTCGCGCAAAGACGATTGTGCCGCTCACAGCGCTCTCCTTAGCGCGGCTTCTGCCGAAAGACGCCCGGCAGCGGCTCTTACCTCCGGAGAGCATCCTACCTTCCTCTTTAGCTCCTCTTCTCATCTACACCTCGGCAACAAGCTTTTCCACTATGTCTGGCTAGGAAAAACTGTGCCAGCACAGAAAACATCTCCCATCGTGTTCTAGAAGTTGCACGGATGTCTGCCAAGTGTTTGGCAGGAAGAAAAGAAAAGTTGTCCAAAACAGCTTCCAATCGAATGTTCCTGTGATTGGAAAAGTCAGGAGAGTGCAAAGGTACTGTTTTCTATCAGTTGGCAAGGTGCGCACACAATCCCAGTGTTGTACAGCTTGCTTCTTCACCTTCCCGAAGCTGCCGCTCTCGCCGGCTGCCGGAGCCCAAGAAGCGGCTTCTTCGCGCAAAGACGATTGTGCCGCTCACAGTGCTCTCCTTAGCGCGGCTTCTGCCGAAAGACGCCCGGCAGCGGCTCTTACCTCCGGAGAGCATCCTACCTTCCTCTTTAGCTCCTCTTCTCATCTACACCTCGGCAACAAGCTTTTCCACTATGTCTGGCTAGGAAAAACTGTGCCAGCACAGAAAACATCTCCCCTCGTGTTCTAGAAGTTGCACGGATGTCTGCCAAGTGTTTGGCAGGAAGAAAAGAAAAGTTGTCCAAAACAGCTTCCAATCGAATGTTCCTGTGATTGGAAAAGTCAGGAGAGTGCAAAGGTACTGTTTTCTATCAGTTGGCAAGGTGCGCACACAATCCCAGTGTTGTACAGCTTGCTTCTTCACCTTCCCGAAGCTGCCGCTCTCGCCGGCTGCCGGAGCCCAAGAAGCGGCTTCTTCGCGCAAAGACGATTGTGCTGCTCACAGCGCTCTCCTTAGCGCGGCTTCTGCCGAAAGACGCCCGGCAGCGGCTCTTACCTCCGGAGAGCATCCTACCTTCGTCTTTAGCTCCTCTTCTCATCTACACCTCGGCAACAAGCTTTCCCACTATGTCTGGCTAGGAAAAACTGTGCCAGCACAGAAAACATCTCCCATCGTGTTCTAGAAGTTGCACGGATGTCTGCCAAGTGTTTGGCAGGAAGAAAAGAAAAGTTGTCCAAAACAGCTTCCAATCGAATGTTCCTGTGATTGGAAAAGTCAGGAGAGTGCAAAGGTACTGTTTTCTATCAGTTGGCAAGGTGCGCACACAATCCCAGTGTTGTACAGCTTGCTTCTTCACCTTCCCGAAGCTGCCGCTCTCGCCGGCTGCCGGAGCCCAAGAAGCGGCTTCTTCGCGCAAAGACGATTGTGCCGCTCACAGCGCTCTCCTTAGCGCGGCTTCTGCCGAAAGACGCCCGGCAGCGGCTCTTACCTCCGGAGAGCATCCTACCTTCCTCTTTAGCTCCTCTTCTCATCTACACCTCGGCAACAAGCTTTTCCACTATGTCTGGCTAGGAAAAACTGTGCCAGCACAGAAAACATCTCCCATCGTGTTCTAGAAGTTGCACGGATGTCTGCCAAGTGTTTGGCAGGAAGAAAAGAAAAGTTGTCCAAAACAGCTTCCAATCGAATGTTCCTGTGATTGGAAAAGTCAGGAGAGTGCAAAGGTACTGTTTTCTATCAGTTGGCAAGGTGCGCACACAATCCCAGTGTTGTACAGCTTGCTTCTTCACCTTCCCGAAGCTGCCGCTCTCGCCGGCTGCCGGAGCCCAAGAAGCGGCTTCTTCGCGCAAAGACGATTGTGCCGCTCACAGTGCTCTCCCTAGCGCGGCTTCTGCCGAAAGACGCCCGGCAGCGGCTCTTACCTCCGGAGAGCATCCTACCTTCCTCTTTAGCTCCTCTTCTCATCTACACCTCGGCAACAAGCTTTCCCACTATGTCTGGCTAGGAAAAACTGTGCCAGCACAGAAAACATCTCCCATCGTGTTCTAGAAGTTGCACGGATGTCTGCCAAGTGTTTGGCAGGAAGAAAAGAAAAGTTGTCCAAAACAGCTTCCAATCGAATGTTCCTGTGATTGGAAAAGTCAGGAGAGTGCAAAGGTACTGTTTTCTATCAGTTGGCAAGGTGCGCACACAATCCCAGTGTTGTACAGCTTGCTTCTTCACCTTCCCGAAGCTGCCGCTCTCGCCGGCTGCCGGAGCCCAAGAAGCGGCTTCTTCGCGCAAAGACGATTGTGCCGCTCACAGTGCTCTCCCTAGCGCGGCTTCTGCCGAAAGACGCCCGGCAGCGGCTCTTACCTCCGGAGAGCATCCTACCTTCCTCTTTAGCTCCTCTTCTCATCTACACCTCGGCAACAAGCTTTCCCACTATGTCTGGCTAGGAAAAACTGTGCCAGCACAGAAAACATCTCCCATCGTGTTCTAGAAGTTGCACGGATGTCTGCCAAGTGTTTGGCAGGAAGAAAAGAAAAGTTGTCCAAAACAGCTTCCAATCGAATGTTCCTGTGATTGGAAAAGTCAGGAGAGTGCAAAGGTACTGTTTTCTATCAGTTGGCAAGGTGCGCACACAATCCCAGTGTTGTACAGCTTGCTTCTTCACCTTCCCGAAGCTGCCGCTCTCGCCGGCTGCCGGAGCCCAAGAAGCGGCTTCTTCGCGCAAAGACGATTGTGCCGCTCACAGTGCTCTCCTTAGCGCGGCTTCTGCCGAAAGACGCCCGGCAGCGGCTCTTACCTCCGGAGAGCATCCTACCTTCCTCTTTAGCTCCTCTTCTCATCTACACCTCGGCAACAAGCTTTTCCACTATGTCTGGCTAGGAAAAACTGTGCCAGCACAGAAAACATCTCCCATCGTGTTCTAGAAGTTGCACGGATGTCTGCCAAGTGTTTGGCAGGAAGAAAAGAAAAGTTGTCCAAAACAGCTTCCAATCGAATGTTCCTGTGATTGGAAAAGTCAGGAGAGTGCAAAGGTACTGTTTTCTATCAGTTGGCAAGGTGCGCACACAATCCCAGTGTTGTACAGCTTGCTTCTTCACCTTCCCGAAGCTGCCGCTCTCGCCGGCTGCCGGAGCCCAAGAAGCGGCTTCTTCGCGCAAAGACGATTGTGCCGCTCACAGTGCTCTCCTTAGCGCGGCTTCTGCCGAAAGACGCCCGGCAGCGGCTCTTACCTCCGGAGAGCATCCTACCTTCCTCTTTAGCTCCTCTTCTCATCTACACCTCGGCAACAAGCTTTCCCACTATGTCTGGCTAGGAAAAACTGTGCCAGCACAGAAAACATCTCCCATCGTGTTCTAGAAGTTGCACGGATGTCTGCCAAGTGTTTGGCAGGAAGAAAAGAAAAGTTGTCCAAAACAGCTTCCAATCGAATGTTCCTGTGATTGGAAAAGTCAGGAGAGTGCAAAGGTACTGTTTTCTATCAGTTGGCAAGGTGCGCACACAATCCCAGTGTTGTACAGCTTGCTTCTTCACCTTCCCGAAGCTGCCGCTCTCGCCGGCTGCCGGAGCCTAAAAAGCGGCTTCTTCGCGCAAAGACGATTGTGCCGCTCACAGGGCTCTCCTTAGCGCGGCTTCTGCCGAAAGACGCCCGGCAGCGGCTCTTACCTCCGGAGAGCATCCTACCTTCCTCTTTAGCTCCTCTTCTCATCTACACCTCGGCAACAAGCTTTTCCACTATGTCTGGCTAGGAAAAACTGTGCCAGCACAGAAAACATCTCCCATCGTGTTCTAGAAGTTGCACGGATGTCTGCCAAGTGTTTGGCAGGAAGAAAAGAAAAGTTGTCCAAAACAGCTTCCAATCGAATGTTCCTGTGATTGGAAAAGTCAGGAGAGTGCAAAGGTACTGTTTTCTATCAGTTGGCAAGGTGCGCACACAATCCCAGTGTTGTACAGCTTGCTTCTTCACCTTCCCGAAGCTGCCGCTCTCGCCGGCTGCCGGAGCCCAAGAAGCGGCTTCTTCGCGCAAAGACGATTGTGCCGCTCACAGTGCTCTCCTTAGCGCGGCTTCTGCCGAAAGACGCCCGGCAGCGGCTCTTACCTCCGGAGAGCATCCTACCTTCCTCTTTAGCTCCTCTTCTCATCTACACCTCGGCAACAAGCTTTTCCACTATGTCTGGCTAGGAAAAACTGTGCCAGCACAGAAAACATCTCCCATCGTGTTCTAGAAGTTGCACGGATGTCTGCCAAGTGTTTGGCAGGAAGAAAAGAAAAGTTGTCCAAAACAGCTTCCAATCGAATGTTCCTGTGATTGGAAAAGTCAGGAGAGTGCAAAGGTACTGTTTTCTATCAGTTGGCAAGGTGGGCACACCATCCCAGTGTTGTACAGCTTGCTTCTTCACCTTCCCGAAGCTGCCGCTCTCGCCGGCTGCCGGAGCCCAAGAAGCGGCTTCTTCGCGCAAAGACGATTGTGCCGCTCACAGTGCTCTCCTTAGCGCGGCTTCTGC
The DNA here is from genome assembly GCF_035770615.1 of Melospiza melodia melodia. Classification (NCBI taxonomy): domain Eukaryota; kingdom Metazoa; phylum Chordata; class Aves; order Passeriformes; family Passerellidae; genus Melospiza; species Melospiza melodia. The sequence continues at coordinate 86,937 of NW_026948541.1, forward strand.
CGAAAGACGCCCGGCAGCGGCTCTTACCTCCGGAGAGCATCCTACCTTCCTCTTTAGCTCCTCTTCTCATCTACACCTCGGCAACAAGCTTTTCCACTATGTCTGGCTAGGAAAAACTGTGCCAGCACAGAAAACATCTCCCATCGTGTTCTAGAAGTTGCACGGATGTCTGCCAAGTGTTTGGCAGGAAGAAAAGAAAAGTTGTCCAAAACAGCTTCCAATCGAATGTTCCTGTGATTGGAAAAGTCAGGAGAGTGCAAAGGTACTGTTTTCTATCAGTTGGCAAGGTGCGCACACAATCCCAGTGTTGTACAGCTTGCTTCTTCACCTTCCCGAAGCTGCCGCTCTCGCCGGCTGCCGGAGCCCAAGAAGCGGCTTCTTCGCGCAAAGACGATTGTGCCGCTCACAGTGCTCTCCTTAGCGCGGCTTCTGCCGAAAGACGCCCGGCAGCGGCTCTTACCTCCGGAGAGCATCCTACCTTCCTCTTTAGCTCCTCTTCTCATCTACACCTCGGCAACAAGCTTTTCCACTATGTCTGGCTAGGAAAAACTGTGCCAGCACAGAAAACATCTCCCATCGTGTTCTAGAAGTTGCACGGATGTCTGCCAAGTGTTTGGCAGGAAGAAAAGAAAAGTTGTCCAAAACAGCTTCCAATCGAGCGTTCCTGTGATTGGAAAAGTCAGGAGAGTGCAAAGGTACTGTTTTCTATCAGTTGGCAAGGTGCGCACACAATCCCAGTGTTGTACAGCTTGCTTCTTCACCTTCCCGAAGCTGCCGCTCTCGCCGGCTGCCGGAGCCCAAGAAGCGGCTTCTTCGCGCAAAGACGATTGTGCCGCTCACAGTGCTCTCCTTAGCGCGGCTTCTGCCGAAAGACGCCCGGCAGCGGCTCTTACCTCCGGAGAGCATCCTACCTTCCTCTTTAGCTCCTCTTCTCATCTACACCTCGGCAACAAGCTTTCCCACTATGTCTGGCTAGGAAAAACTGTGCCAGCACAGAAAACATCTCCCCTCGTGTTCTAGAAGTTGCACGGATGTCTGCCAAGTGTTTGGCAGGAAGAAAAGAAAAGTTGTCCAAAACAGCTTCCAATCGAATGTTCCTGTGATTGGAAAAGTCAGGAGAGTGCAAAGGTACTGTTTTCTATCAGTTGGCAAGGTGCGCACACAATCCCAGTGTTGTACAGCTTGCTTCTTCACCTTCCCGAAGCTGCCGCTCTCGCCGGCTGCCGGAGCCCAAGAAGCGGCTTCTTCGCGCAAAGACGATTGTGCCGCTCACAGCGCTCTCCTTAGCGCGGCTTCTGCCGAAAGACGCCCGGCAGCGGCTCTTACCTCCGGAGAGCATCCTACCTTCCTCTTTAGCTCCTCTTCTCATCTACACCTCGGCAACAAGCTTTCCCACTATGTCTGGCTAGGAAAAACTGTGCCAGCACAGAAAACATCTCCCATCGTGTTCTAGAAGTTGCACGGATGTCTGCAAAGTGTTTGGCAGGAAGAAAAGAAAAGTTGTCCAAAACAGCTTCCAATCGAATGTTCCTGTGATTGGAAAAGTCAGGAGAGTGCAAAGGTACTGTTTTCTATCAGTTGGCAAGGTGCGCACACAATCCCAGTGTTGTACAGCTTGCTTCTTCACCTTCCCGAAGCTGCCGCTCTCGCCGGCTGCCGGAGCCTAAAAAGCGGCTTCTTCGCGCAAAGACGATTGTGCCGCTCACAGCGCTCTCCTTAGCGCGGCTTCTGCCGAAAGACGCCCGGCAGCGGCTCTTACCTCCGGAGAGCATCCTACCTTCCTCTTTAGCTCCTCTTCTCATCTACACCTCGGCAACAAGCTTTTCCACTATGTCTGGCTAGGAAAAACTGTGCCAGCACAGAAAACATCTCCCATCGTGTTCTAGAAGTTGCACGGATGTCTGCCAAGTGTTTGGCAGGAAGAAAAGAAAAGTTGTCCAAAACAGCTTCCAATCGAATGTTCCTGTGATTGGAAAAGTCAGGAGAGTGCAAAGGTACTGTTTTCTATCAGTTGGCAAGGTGCGCACACAATCCCAGTGTTGTACAGCTTGCTTCTTCACCTTCCCGAAGCTGCCGCTCTCGCCGGCTGCCGGAGCCCAAGAAGCGGCTTCTTCGCGCAAAGACGATTGTGCCGCTCACAGTGCTCTCCTTAGCGCGGCTTCTGCCGAAAGACGCCCGGCAGCGGCTCTTACCTCCGGAGAGCATCCTACCTTCCTCTTTAGCTCCTCTTCTCATCTACACCTCGGCAACAAGCTTTTCCACTATGTCTGGCTAGGAAAAACTGTGCCAGCACAGAAAACATCTCCCATCGTGTTCTAGAAGTTGCACGGATGTCTGCCAAGTGTTTGGCAGGAAGAAAAGAAAAGTTGTCCAAAACAGCTTCCAATCGAATGTTCCTGTGATTGGAAAAGTCAGGAGAGTGCAAAGGTACTGTTTTCTATCAGTTGGCAAGGTGCGCACACAATCCCAGTGTTGTACAGCTTGCTTCTTCACCTTCCCGAAGCTGCCGCTCTCGCCGGCTGCCGGAGCCCAAGAAGCGGCTTCTTCGCGCAAAGACGATTGTGCCGCTCACAGTGCTCTCCTTAGCGCGGCTTCTGCCGAAAGACGCCCGGCAGCGGCTCTTACCTCCGGAGAGCATCCTACCTTCCTCTTTAGCTCCTCTTCTCATCTACACCTCGGCAACAAGCTTTCCCACTATGTCTGGCTAGGAAAAACTGTGCCAGCACAGAAAACATCTCCCATCGTGTTCTAGAAGTTGCACGGATGTCTGCCAAGTGTTTGGCAGGAAGAAAAGAAAAGTTGTCCAAAACAGCTTCCAATCGAATGTTCCTGTGATTGGAAAAGTCAGGAGAGTGCAAAGGTACTGTTTTCTATCAGTTGGCAAGGTGCGCACACAATCCCAGTGTTGTACAGCTTGCTTCTTCACCTTCCCGAAGCTGCCGCTCTCGCCGGCTGCCGGAGCCCAAGAAGCGGCTTCTTCGCGCAAAGACGATTGTGCCGCTCACAGTGCTCTCCTTAGCGCGGCTTCTGCCGAAAGACGCCCGGCAGCGGCTCTTACCTCCGGAGAGCATCCTACCTTCCTCTTTAGCTCCTCTTCTCATCTACACCTCGGCAAAAAGCTTTTCCACTATGTCTGGCTAGGAAAAACTGTGCCAGCACAGAAAACATCTCCCATCGTGTTCTAGAAGTTGCACGGATGTCTGCCAAGTGTTTGGCAGGAAGAAAAGAAAAGTTGTCCAAAACAGCTTCCAATCGAATGTTCCTGTGATTGGAAAAGTCAGGAGAGTGCAAAGGTACTGTTTTCTATCAGTTGGCAAGGTGCGCACACAATCCCAGTGTTGTACAGCTTGCTTCTTCACCTTCCCGAAGCTGCCGCTCTCGCCGGCTGCCGGAGCCCAAGAAGCGGCTTCTTCGCGCAAAGACGATTGTGCCGCTCACAGTGCTCTCCTTAGCGCGGCTTCTGCCGAAAGACGCCCGGCAGCGGCTCTTACCTCCGGAGAGCATCCTACCTTCCTCTTTAGCTCCTCTTCTCATCTACACCTCGGCAACAAGCTTTTCCACTATGTCTGGCTAGGAAAAACTGTGCCAGCACAGAAAACATCTCCCATCGTGTTCTAGAAGTTGCACGGATGTCTGCCAAGTGTTTGGCAGGAAGAAAAGAAAAGTTGTCCAAAACAGCTTCCAATCGAATGTTCCTGTGATTGGAAAAGTCAGGAGAGTGCAAAGGTACTGTTTTCTATCAGTTGGCAAGGTGCGCACACAATCCCAGTGTTGTACAGCTTGCTTCTTCACCTTCCCGAAGCTGCCGCTCTCGCCGGCTGCCGGAGCCCAAGAAGCGGCTTCTTCGCGCAAAGACGATTGTGCCGCTCACAGTGCTCTCCTTAGCGCGGCTTCTGCCGAAAGACGCCCGGCAGCGGCTCTTACCTCCGGAGAGCATCCTACCTTCCTCTTTAGCTCCTCTTCTCATCTACACCTCGGCAACAAGCTTTTCCACTATGTCTGGCTAGGAAAAACTGTGCCAGCACAGAAAACATCTCCCATCGTGTTCTAGAAGTTGCACGGATGTCTGCCAAGTGTTTGGCAGGAAGAAAAGAAAAGTTGTCCAAAACAGCTTCCAATCGAATGTTCCTGTGATTGGAAAAGTCAGGAGAGTGCAAAGGTACTGTTTTCTATCAGTTGGCAAGGTGCGCACACAATCCCAGTGTTGTACAGCTTGCTTCTTCACCTTCCGAAGCTGCCGCTCTCGCCGGCTGCCGGAGCCCAAGAAGCGGCTTCTTCGCGCAAAGACGATTGTGCCGCTCACAGCGCTCTCCTTAGCGCGGCTTCTGCCGAAAGACGCCCGGCAGCGGCTCTTACCTCCGGAGAGCATCCTACCTTCCTCTTTAGCTCCTCTTCTCATCTACACCTCGGCAACAAGCTTTTCCACTATGTCTGGCTAGGAAAAACTGTGCCAGCACAGAAAACATCTCCCATCGTGTTCTAGAAGTTGCACGGATGTCTGCCAAGTGTTTGGCAGGAAGAAAAGAAAAGTTGTCCAAAACAGCTTCCAATCGAATGTTCCTGTGATTGGAAAAGTCAGGAGAGTGCAAAGGTACTGTTTTCTATCAGTTGGCAAGGTGGCACACAATCCCAGTGTTGTACAGCTTGCTTCTTCACCTTCCCGAAGCTGCCGCTCTCGCCGGCTGCCGGAGCCCAAGAAGCGGCTTCTTCGCGCAAAGACGATTGTGCCGCTCACAGTGCTCTCCTTAGCGCGGCTTCTGCCGAAAGACGCCCGGCAGCGGCTCTTACCTCCGGAGAGCATCCTACCTTCCTCTTTAGCTCCTCTTCTCATCTACACCTCGGCAAAAAGCTTTTCCACTATGTCTGGCTAGGAAAAACTGTGCCAGCACAGAAAACATCTCCCATCGTGTTCTAGAAGTTGCACGGATGTCTGCCAAGTGTTTGGCAGGAAGAAAAGAAAAGTTGTCCAAAACAGCTTCCAATCGAATGTTCCTGTGATTGGAAAAGTCAGGAGAGTGCAAAGGTACTGTTTTCTATCAGTTGGCAAGGTGCGCACACAATCCCAGTGTTGTACAGCTTGCTTCTTCACCTTCCCGAAGCTGCCGCTCTCGCCGGCTGCCGGAGCCCAAGAAGCGGCTTCTTCGCGCAAAGACGATTGTGCCGCTCACAGCGCTCTCCTTAGCGCGGCTTCTGCCGAAAGACGCCCGGCAGCGGCTCTTACCTCCGGAGAGCATCCTACCTTCCTCTTTAGCTCCTCTTCTCATCTACACCTCGGCAACAAGCTTTCCACTATGTCTGGCTAGGAAAAACTGTGCCAGCACAGAAAACATCTCCCATCGTGTTCTAGAAGTTGCACGGATGTCTGCCAAGTGTTTGGCAGGAAGAAAAGAAAAGTTGTCCAAAACAGCTTCCAATCGAATGTTCCTGTGATTGGAAAAGTCAGGAGAGTGCAAAGGTACTGTTTTCTATCAGTTGGCAAGGTGCGCACACAATCCCAGTGTTGTACAGCTTGCTTCTTCACCTTCCCGAAGCTGCCGCTCTCGCCGGCTGCCGGAGCCCAAGAAGCGGCTTCTTCGCGCAAAGACGATTGTGCCGCTCACAGCGCTCTCCTTAGCGCGGCTTCTGCCGAAAGACGCCCGGCAGCGGCTCTTACCTCCGGAGAGCATCCTACCTTCCTCTTTAGCTCCTCTTCTCATCTACACCTCGGCAACAAGCTTTTCCACTATGTCTGGCTAGGAAAAACTGTGCCAGCACAGAAAACATCTCCCATCGTGTTCTAGAAGTTGCACGGATGTCTGCCAAGTGTTTGGCAGGAAGAAAAGAAAAGTTGTCCAAAACAGCTTCCAATCGAATGTTCCTGTGATTGGAAAAGTCAGGAGAGTGCAAAGGTACTGTTTTCTATCAGTTGGCAAGGTGCGCACACAATCCCAGTGTTGTACAGCTTGCTTCTTCACCTTCCCGAAGCTGCCGCTCTCGCCGGCTGCCGGAGCCCAAGAAGCGGCTTCTTCGCGCAAAGACGATTGTGCCGCTCACAGCGCTCTCCTTAGCGCGGCTTCTGCCGAAAGACGCCCGGCAGCGGCTCTTACCTCCGGAGAGCATCCTACCTTCCTCTTTAGCTCCTCTTCTCATCTACACCTCGGCAACAAGCTTTTCCACTATGTCTGGCTAGGAAAAACTGTGCCAGCACAGAAAACATCTCCCATCGTGTTCTAGAAGTTGCACGGATGTCTGCCAAGTGTTTGGCAGGAAGAAAAGAAAAGTTGTCCAAAACAGCTTCCAATCGAATGTTCCTGTGATTGGAAAAGTCAGGAGAGTGCAAAGGTACTGTTTTCTATCAGTTGGCAAGGTGCGCACACAATCCCAGTGTTGTACAGCTTGCTTCTTCACCTTCCCGAAGCTGCCGCTCTCGCCGGCTGCCGGAGCCTAAGAAGCGGCTTCTTCGCGCAAAGACGATTGTGCCGCTCACATCTCCTTAGCGCGGCTTCTGCCGAAAGACGCCCGGCAGCGGCTCTTACCTCCGGAGAGCATCCTACCTTCCTCTTTAGCTCCTCTTCTCATCTACACCTCGGCAACAAGCTTTTCCACTATGTCTGGCTAGGAAAAACTGTGCCAGCACAGAAAACATCTCCCATCGTGTTCTAGAAGTTGCACGGATGTCTGCCAAGTGTTTGGCAGGAAGAAAAGAAAAGTTGTCCAAAACAGCTTCCAATCGAATGTTCCTGTGATTGGAAAAGTCAGGAGAGTGCAAAGGTACTGTTTTCTATCAGTTGGCAAGGTGCGCACACAATCCCAGTGTTGTACAGCTTGCTTCTTCACCTTCCCGAAGCTGCCGCTCTCGCCGGCTGCCGGAGCCCAAGAAGCGGCTTCTTCGCGCAAAGACGATTGTGCCGCTCACAGTGCTCTCCTTAGCGCGGCTTCTGCCGAAAGACGCCCGGCAGCGGCTCTTACCTCCGGAGAGCATCCTACCTTCCTCTTTAGCTCCTCTTCTCATCTACACCTCGGCAACAAGCTTTTCCACTATGTCTGGCTAGGAAAAACTGTGCCAGCACAGAAAACATCTCCCATCGTGTTCTAGAAGTTGCACGGATGTCTGCCAAGTGTTTGGCAGGAAGAAAAGAAAAGTTGTCCAAAACAGCTTCCAATCGAATGTTCCTGTGATTGGAAAAGTCAGGAGAGTGCAAAGGTACTGTTTTCTATCAGTTGGCAAGGTGCGCACACAATCCCAGTGTTGTACAGCTTGCTTCTTCACCTTCCCGAAGCTGCCGCTCTCGCCGGCTGCCGGAGCCCAAGAAGCGGCTTCTTCGCGCAAAGACGATTGTGCCGCTCACAGCGCTCTCCTTAGCGCGGCTTCTGCCGAAAGACGCCCGGCAGCGGCTCTTACCTCCGGAGAGCATCCTACCTTCCTCTTTAGCTCCTCTTCTCATCTACACCTCGGCAACAAGCTTTTCCACTATGTCTGGCTAGGAAAAACTGTGCCAGCACAGAAAACATCTCCCATCGTGTTCTAGAAGTTGCACGGATGTCTGCCAAGTGTTTGGCAGGAAGAAAAGAAAAGTTGTCCAAAACAGCTTCCAATCGAATGTTCCTGTGATTGGAAAAGTCAGGAGAGTGCAAAGGTACTGTTTTCTATCAGTTGGCAAGGTGCGCACACAATCCCAGTGTTGTACAGCTTGCTTCTTCACCTTCCCGAAGCTGCCGCTCTCGCCGGCTGCCGGAGCCCAAGAAGCGGCTTCTTCGCGCAAAGACGATTGTGCCGCTCACAGTGCTCTCCTTAGCGCGGCTTCTGCCGAAAGACGCCCGGCAGCGGCTCTTACCTCCGGAGAGCATCCTACCTTCCTCTTTAGCTCCTCTTCTCATCTACACCTCGGCAAAAAGCTTTTCCACTATGTCTGGCTAGGAAAAACTGTGCCAGCACAGAAAACATCTCCCATCGTGTTCTAGAAGTTGCACGGATGTCTGCCAAGTGTTTGGCAGGAAGAAAAGAAAAGTTGTCCAAAACAGCTTCCAATCGAATGTTCCTGTGATTGGAAAAGTCAGGAGAGTGCAAAGGTACTGTTTTCTATCAGTTGGCAAGGTGCGCACACAATCCCAGTGTTGTACAGCTTGCTTCTTCACCTTCCCGAAGCTGCCGCTCTCGCCGGCTGCCGGAGCCCAAGAAGCGGCTTCTTCGCGCAAAGACGATTGTGCCGCTCACAGCGCTCTCCTTAGCGCGGCTTCTGCCGAAAGACGCCCGGCAGCGGCTCTTACCTCCGGAGAGCATCCTACCTTCCTCTTTAGCTCCTCTTCTCATCTACACCTCGGCAACAAGCTTTCCCACTATGTCTGGCTAGGAAAAACTGTGCCAGCACAGAAAACATCTCCCATCGTGTTCTAGAAGTTGCACGGATGTCTGCCAAGTGTTTGGCAGGAAGAAAAGAAAAGTTGTCCAAAACAGCTTCCAATCGAATGTTCCTGTGATTGGAAAAGTCAGGAGAGTGCAAAGGTACTGTTTTCTATCAGTTGGCAAGGTGCGCACACAATCCCAGTGTTGTACAGCTTGCTTCTTCACCTTCCCGAAGCTGCCGCTCTCGCCGGCTGCCGGAGCCCAAGAAGCGGCTTCTTCGCGCAAAGACGATTGTGCCGCTCACAGCGCTCTCCTTAGCGCGGCTTCTGCCGAAAGACGCCCGGCAGCGGCTCTTACCTCCGGAGAGCATCCTACCTTCCTCTTTAGCTCCTCTTCTCATCTACACCTCGGCAAAAAGCTTTTCCACTATGTCTGGCTAGGAAAAACTGTGCCAGCACAGAAAACATCTCCCATCGTGTTCTAGAAGTTGCACGGATGTCTGCAAAGTGTTTGGCAGGAAGAAAAGAAAAGTTGTCCAAAACAGCTTCCAATCGAATGTTCCTGTGATTGGAAAAGTCAGGAGAGTGCAAAGGTACTGTTTTCTATCAGTTGGCAAGGTGCGCACACAATCCCAGTGTTGTACAGCTTGCTTCTTCACCTTCCCGAAGCTGCCGCTCTCGCCGGCTGCCGGAGCCCAAGAAGCGGCTTCTTCGCGCAAAGACGATTGTGCCGCTCACAGCGCTCTCCTTAGCGCGGCTTCTGCCGAAAGACGCCCGGCAGCGGCTCTTACCTCCGGAGAGCATCCTACCTTCCTCTTTAGCTCCTCTTCTCATCTACACCTCGGCAACAAGCTTTCCCACTATGTCTGGCTAGGAAAAACTGTGCCAGCACAGAAAACATCTCCCATCGTGTTCTAGAAGTTGCACGGATGTCTGCCAAGTGTTTGGCAGGAAGAAAAGAAAAGTTGTCCAAAACAGCTTCCAATCGAATGTTCCTGTGATTGGAAAAGTCAGGAGAGTGCAAAGGTACTGTTTTCTATCAGTTGGCAAGGTGCGCACACAATCCCAGTGTTGTACAGCTTGCTTCTTCACCTTCCCGAAGCTGCCGCTCTCGCCGGCTGCCGGAGCCCAAGAAGCGGCTTCTTCGCGCAAAGACGATTGTGCCGCTCACAGTGCTCTCCTTAGCGCGGCTTCTGCCGAAAACGCCCGGCAGCGGCTCTTACCTCCGGAGAGCATCCTACCTTCCTCTTTAGCTCCTCTTCTCATCTACACCTCGGCAACAAGCTTTTCCACTATGTCTGGCTAGGAAAAACTGTGCCAGCACAGAAAACATCTCCCCTCGTGTTCTAGAAGTTGCACGGATGTCTGCCAAGTGTTTGGCAGGAAGAAAAGAAAAGTTGTCCAAAACAGCTTCCAATCGAATGTTCCTGTGATTGGAAAAGTCAGGAGAGTGCAAAGGTACTGTTTTCTATCAGTTGGCAAGGTGGGCACACCATCCCAGTGTTGTACAGCTTGCTTCTTCACCTTCCCGAAGCTGCCGCTCTCGCCGGCTGCCGGAGCCCAAGAAGCGGCTTCTTCGCGCAAAGACGATTGTGCCGCTCACAGTGCTCTCCTTAGCGCGGCTTCTGCCGAAAGACGCCCGGCAGCGGCTCTTACCTCCGGAGAGCATCCTACCTTCCTCTTTAGCTCCTCTTCTCATCTACACCTCGGCAACAAGCTTTTCCACTATGTCTGGCTAGGAAAAACTGTGCCAGCACAGAAAACATCTCCCATCGTGTTCTAGAAGTTGCACGGATGTCTGCCAAGTGTTTGGCAGGAAGAAAAGAAAAGTTGTCCAAAACAGCTTCCAATCGAATGTTCCTGTGATTGGAAAAGTCAGGAGAGTGCAAAGGTACTGTTTTCTATCAGTTGGCAAGGTGCGCACACAATCCCAGTGTTGTACAGCTTGCTTCTTCACCTTCCCGAAGCTGCCGCTCTCGCCGGCTGCCGGAGCCTAAGAAGCGGCTTCTTCGCGCAAAGACGATTGTGCCGCTCACAGCGCTCTCCTTAGCGCGGCTTCTGCCGAAAGACGCCCGGCAGCGGCTCTTACCTCCGGAGAGCATCCTACCTTCCTCTTTAGCTCCTCTTCTCATCTACACCTCGGCAACAAGCTTTTCCACTATGTCTGGCTAGGAAAAACTGTGCCAGCACAGAAAACATCTCCCATCGTGTTCTAGAAGTTGCACGGATGTCTGCCAAGTGTTTGGCAGGAAGAAAAGAAAAGTTGTCCAAAACAGCTTCCAATCGAATGTTCCTGTGATTGGAAAAGTCAGGAGAGTGCAAAGGTACTGTTTTCTATCAGTTGGCAAGGTGCGCACACAATCCCAGTGTTGTACAGCTTGCTTCTTCACCTTCCCGAAGCTGCCGCTCTCGCCGGCTGCCGGAGCCCAAGAAGCGGCTTCTTCGCGCAAAGACGATTGTGCCGCTCACAGTGCTCTCCTTAGCGCGGCTTCTGCCGAAAGACGCCCGGCAGCGGCTCTTACCTCCGGAGAGCATCCTACCTTCCTCTTTAGCTCCTCTTCTCATCTACACCTCGGCAACAAGCTTTTCCACTATGTCTGGCTAGGAAAAACTGTGCCAGCACAGAAAACATCTCCCATCGTGTTCTAGAAGTTGCACGGATGTCTGCCAAGTGTTTGGCAGGAAGAAAAGAAAAGTTGTCCAAAACAGCTTCCAATCGAATGTTCCTGTGATTGGAAAAGTCAGGAGAGTGCAAAGGTACTGTTTTCTATCAGTTGGCAAGGTGCGCACACAATCCCAGTGTTGTACAGCTTGCTTCTTCACCTTCCCGAAGCTGCCGCTCTCGCCGGCTGCCGGAGCCCAAGAAGCGGCTTCTTCGCGCAAAGACGATTGTGCCGCTCACAGTGCTCTCCTTAGCGCGGCTTCTGCCGAAAGACGCCCGGCAGCGGCTCTTACCTCCGGAGAGCATCCTACCTTCCTCTTTAGCTCCTCTTCTCATCTACACCTCGGCAACAAGCTTTTCCACTATGTCTGGCTAGGAAAAACTGTGCCAGCACAGAAAACATCTCCCATCGTGTTCTAGAAGTTGCACGGATGTCTGCCAAGTGTTTGGCAGGAAGAAAAGAAAAGTTGTCCAAAACAGCTTCCAATCGAATGTTCCTGTGATTGGAAAAGTCAGGAGAGTGCAAAGGTACTGTTTTCTATCAGTTGGCAAGGTGGGCACACAATCCCAGTGTTGTACAGCTTGCTTCTTCACCTTCCCGAAGCTGCCGCTCTCGCCGGCTGCCGGAGCCCAAGAAGCGGCTTCTTCGCGCAAAGACGATTGTGCCGCTCACAGTGCTCTCCTTAGCGCGGCTTCTGCCGAAAGACGCCCGGCAGCGGCTCTTACCTCCGGAGAGCATCCTACCTTCCTCTTTAGCTCCTCTTCTCATCTACACCTCGGCAAAAAGCTTTTCCACTATGTCTGGCTAGGAAAAACTGTGCCAGCACAGAAAACATCTCCCATCGTGTTCTAGAAGTTGCACGGATGTCTGCCAAGTGTTTGGCAGGAAGAAAAGAAAAGTTGTCCAAAACAGCTTCCAATCGAATGTTCCTGTGATTGGAAAAGTCAGGAGAGTGCAAAGGTACTGTTTTCTATCAGTTGGCAAGGTGCGCACACAATCCCAGTGTTGTACAGCTTGCTTCTTCACCTTCCCGAAGCTGCCGCTCTCGCCGGCTGCCGGAGCCCAAGAAGCGGCTTCTTCGCGCAAAGACGATTGTGCCGCTCACAGTGCTCTCCTTAGCGCGGCTTCTGCCGAAAGACGCCCGGCAGCGGCTCTTACCTCCGGAGAGCATCCTACCTTCCTCTTTAGCTCCTCTTCTCATCTACACCTCGGCAACAAGCTTTCCCACTATGTCTGGCTAGGAAAAACTGTGCCAGCACAGAAAACATCTCCCATCGTGTTCTAGAAGTTGCACGGATGTCTGCCAAGTGTTTGGCAGGAAGAAAAGAAAAGTTGTCCAAAACAGCTTCCAATCGAATGTTCCTGTGATTGGAAAAGTCAGGAGAGTGCAAAGGTACTGTTTTCTATCAGTTGGCAAGGTGCGCACACAATCCCAGTGTTGTACAGCTTGCTTCTTCACCTTCCCGAAGCTGCCGCACTCGCCGGCTGCCGGAGCCCAAGAAGCGGCTTCTTCGCGCAAAGACGATTGTGCCGCTCACAGCGCTCTCCTTAGCGCGGCTTCTGCCGAAAGACGCCCGGCAGCGGCTCTTACCTCCGGAGAGCATCCTACCTTCCTCTTTAGCTCCTCTTCTCATCTACACCTCGGCAACAAGCTTTCCCACTATGTCTGGCTAGGAAAAACTGTGCCAGCACAGAAAACATCTCCCATCGTGTTCTAGAAGTTGCACGGATGTCTGCCAAGTGTTTGGCAGGAAGAAAAGAAAAGTTGTCCAAAACAGCTTCCAATCGAATGTTCCTGTGATTGGAAAAGTCAGGAGAGTGCAAAGGTACTGTTTTCTATCAGTTGGCAAGGTGCGCACACAATCCCAGTGTTGTACAGCTTGCTTCTTCACCTTCCCGAAGCTGCCGCTCTCGCCGGCTGCCGGAGCCTAAAAAGCGGCTTCTTCGCGCAAAGACGATTGTGCCGCTCACAGCGCTCTCCTTAGCGCGGCTTCTGCCGAAAGACGCCCGGCAGCGGCTCTTACCTCCGGAGAGCATCCTACCTTCCTCTTTAGCTCCTCTTCTCATCTACACCTCGGCAACAAGCTTTTCCACTATGTCTGGCTAGGAAAAACTGTGCCAGCACAGAAAACATCTCCCATCGTGTTCTAGAAGTTGCACGGATGTCTGCCAAGTGTTTGGCAGGAAGAAAAGAAAAGTTGTCCAAAACAGCTTCCAATCGAATGTTCCTGTGATTGGAAAAGTCAGGAGAGTGCAAAGGTACTGTTTTCTATCAGTTGGCAAGGTGGGCACACCATCCCAGTGTTGTACAGCTTGCTTCTTCACCTTCCCGAAGCTGCCGCTCTCGCCGGCTGCCGGAGCCCAAGAAGCGGCTTCTTCGCGCAAAGACGATTGTGCCGCTCACAGTGCTCTCCTTAGCGCGGCTTCTGCCGAAAGACGCCCGGCAGCGGCTCTTACCTCCGGAGAGCATCCTACCTTCCTCTTTAGCTCCTCTTCTCATCTACACCTCGGCAACAAGCTTTTCCACTATGTCTGGCTAGGAAAAACTGTGCCAGCACAGAAAACATCTCCCATCGTGTTCTAGAAGTTGCACGGATGTCTGCCAAGTGTTTGGCAGGAAGAAAAGAAAAGTTGTCCAAAACAGCTTCCAATCGAATGTTCCTGTGATTGGAAAAGTCAGGAGAGTGCAAAGGTACTGTTTTCTATCAGTTGGCAAGGTGCGCACACAATCCCAGTGTTGTACAGCTTGCTTCTTCACCTTCCCGAAGCTGCCGCTCTCGCCGGCTGCCGGAGCCCAAGAAGCGGCTTCTTCGCGCAAAGACGATTGTGCCGCTCACAGTGCTCTCCTTAGCGCGGCTTCTGCCGAAAGACGCCCGGCAGCGGCTCTTACCTCCGGAGAGCATCCTACCTTCCTCTTTAGCTCCTCTTCTCATCTACACCTCGGCAACAAGCTTTTCCACTATGTCTGGCTAGGAAAAACTGTGCCAGCACAGAAAACATCTCCCATCGTGTTCTAGAAGTTGCACGGATGTCTGCCAAGTGTTTGGCAGGAAGAAAAGAAAAGTTGTCCAAAACAGCTTCCAATCGAATGTTCCTGTGAATGGAAAAGTCAGGAGAGTGCAAAGGTACTGTTTTCTATCAGTTGGCAAGGTGCGCACACAATCCCAGTGTTGTACAGCTTGCTTCTTCACCTTCCCGAAGCTGCCGCTCTCGCCGGCTGCCGGAGCCCAAGAAGCGGCTTCTTCGCGCAAAGACGATTGTGCCGCTCACAGTGCTCTCCTTAGCGCGGCTTCTGCCGAAAGACGCCCGGCAGCGGCTCTTACCTCCGGAGAGCATCCTACCTTCCTCTTTAGCTCCTCTTCTCATCTACACCTCGGCAACAAGCTTTCCCACTATGTCTGGCTAGGAAAAACTGTGCCAGCACAGAAAACATCTCCCATCGTGTTCTAGAAGTTGCACGGATGTCTGCCAAGTGTTTGGCAGGAAGAAAAGAAAAGTTGTCCAAAACAGCTTCCAATCGAATGTTCCTGTGATTGGAAAAGTCAGGAGAGTGCAAAGGTACTGTTTTCTATCAGTTGGCAAGGTGCGCACACAATCCCAGTGTTGTACAGCTTGCTTCTTCACCTTCCCGAAGCTGCCGCTCTCGCCGGCTGCCGGAGCCCAAGAAGCGGCTTCTTCGCGCAAAGACGATTGTGCCGCTCACAGCGCTCTCCTTAGCGCGGCTTCTGCCGAAAGACGCCCGGCAGCGGCTCTTACCTCCGGAGAGCATCCTACCTTCCTCTTTAGCTCCTCTTCTCATCTACACCTCGGCAACAAGCTTTTCCACTATGTCTGGCTAGGAAAAACTGTGCCAGCACAGAAAACATCTCCCATCGTGTTCTAGAAGTTGCACGGATGTCTGCCAAGTGTTTGGCAGGAAGAAAAGAAAAGTTGTCCAAAACAGCTTCCAATCGAATGTTCCTGTGATTGGAAAAGTCAGGAGAGTGCAAAGGTACTGTTTTCTATCAGTTGGCAAGGTGCGCACACAATCCCAGTGTTGTACAGCTTGCTTCTTCACCTTCCCGAAGCTGCCGCTCTCGCCGGCTGCCGGAGCCCAAGAAGCGGCTTCTTCGCGCAAAGACGATTGTGCCGCTCACAGCGCTCTCCTTAGCGCGGCTTCTGCCGAAAGACGCCCGGCAGCGGCTCTTACCTCCGGAGAGCATCCTACCTTCCTCTTTAGCTCCTCTTCTCATCTACACCTCGGCAACAAGCTTTCCCACTATGTCTGGCTAGGAAAAACTGTGCCAGCACAGAAAACATCTCCCATCGTGTTCTAGAAGTTGCACGGATGTCTGCCAAGTGTTTGGCAGGAAGAAAAGAAAAGTTGTCCAAAACAGCTTCCAATCGAATGTTCCTGTGATTGGAAAAGTCAGGAGAGTGCAAAGGTACTGTTTTCTATCAGTTGGCAAGGTGCGCACACAATCCCAGTGTTGTACAGCTTGCTTCTTCACCTTCCCGAAGCTGCCGCTCTCGCCGGCTGCCGGAGCCTAAAAAGCGGCTTCTTCGCGCAAAGACGATTGTGCCGCTCACAGCGCTCTCCTTAGCGCGGCTTCTGCCGAAAGACGCCCGGCAGCGGCTCTTACCTCCGGAGAGCATCCTACCTTCCTCTTTAGCTCCTCTTCTCATCTACACCTCGGCAACAAGCTTTTCCACTATGTCTGGCTAGGAAAAACTGTGCCAGCACAGAAAACATCTCCCATCGTGTTCTAGAAGTTGCACGGATGTCTGCCAAGTGTTTGGCAGGAAGAAAAGAAAAGTTGTCCAAAACAGCTTCCAATCGAATGTTCCTGTGATTGGAAAAGTCAGGAGAGTGCAAAGGTACTGTTTTCTATCAGTTGGCAAGGTGGGCACACCATCCCAGTGTTGTACAGCTTGCTTCTTCACCTTCCCGAAGCTGCCGCTCTCGCCGGCTGCCGGAGCCCAAGAAGCGGCTTCTTCGCGCAAAGACGATTGTGCCGCTCACAGTGCTCTCCTTAGCGCGGCTTCTGCCGAAAGACGCCCGGCAGCGGCTCTTACCTCCGGAGAGCATCCTACCTTCCTCTTTAGCTCCTCTTCTCATCTACACCTCGGCAACAAGCTTTTCCACTATGTCTGGCTAGGAAAAACTGTGCCAGCACAGAAAACATCTCCCATCGTGTTCTAGAAGTTGCACGGATGTCTGCCAAGTGTTTGGCAGGAAGAAAAGAAAAGTTGTCCAAAACAGCTTCCAATCGAATGTTCCTGTGATTGGAAAAGTCAGGAGAGTGCAAAGGTACTGTTTTCTATCAGTTGGCAAGGTGCGCACACAATCCCAGTGTTGTACAGCTTGCTTCTTCACCTTCCCGAAGCTGCCGCTCTCGCCGGCTGCCGGAGCCCAAGAAGCGGCTTCTTCGCGCAAAGACGATTGTGCCGCTCACAGTGCTCTCCTTAGCGCGGCTTCTGCCGAAAGACGCCCGGCAGCGGCTCTTACCTCCGGAGAGCATCCTACCTTCCTCTTTAGCTCCTCTTCTCATCTACACCTCGGCAACAAGCTTTTCCACTATGTCTGGCTAGGAAAAACTGTGCCAGCACAGAAAACATCTCCCATCGTGTTCTAGAAGTTGCACGGATGTCTGCCAAGTGTTTGGCAGGAAGAAAAGAAAAGTTGTCCAAAACAGCTTCCAATCGAATGTTCCTGTGATTGGAAAAGTCAGGAGAGTGCAAAGGTACTGTTTTCTATCAGTTGGCAAGGTGCGCACACAATCCCAGTGTTGTACAGCTTGCTTCTTCACCTTCCCGAAGCTGCCGCTCTCGCCGGCTGCCGGAGCCCAAGAAGCGGCTTCTTCGCGCAAAGACGATTGTGCCGCTCACAGTGCTCTCCTTAGCGCGGCTTCTGCCGAAAGACGCCCGGCAGCGGCTCTTACCTCCGGAGAGCATCCTACCTTCCTCTTTAGCTCCTCTTCTCATCTACACCTCGGCAAAAAGCTTTTCCACTATGTCTGGCTAGGAAAAACTGTGCCAGCACAGAAAACATCTCCCATCGTGTTCTAGAAGTTGCACGGATGTCTGCCAAGTGTTTGGCAGGAAGAAAAGAAAAGTTGTCCAAAACAGCTTCCAATCGAATGTTCCTGTGATTGGAAAAGTCAGGAGAGTGCAAAGGTACTGTTTTCTATCAGTTGGCAAGGTGCGCACACAATCCCAGTGTTGTACAGCTTGCTTCTTCACCTTCCCGAAGCTGCCGCTCTCGCCGGCTGCCGGAGCCCAAGAAGCGGCTTCTTCGCGCAAAGACGATTGTGCCGCTCACAGCGCTCTCCTTAGCGCGGCTTCTGCCGAAAGACGCCCGGCAGCGGCTCTTACCTCCGGAGAGCATCCTACCTTCCTCTTTAGCTCCTCTTCTCATCTACACCTCGGCAACAAGCTTTTCCACTATGTCTGGCTAGGAAAAACTGTGCCAGCACAGAAAACATCTCCCATCGTGTTCTAGAAGTTGCACGGATGTCTGCCAAGTGTTTGGCAGGAAGAAAAGAAAAGTTGTCCAAAACAGCTTCCAATCGAATGTTCCTGTGATTGGAAAAGTCAGGAGAGTGCAAAGGTACTGTTTTCTATCAGTTGGCAAGGTGCGCACACAATCCCAGTGTTGTACAGCTTGCTTCTTCACCTTCCCGAAGCTGCCGCTCTCGCCGGCTGCCGGAGCCCAAGAAGCGGCTTCTTCGCGCAAAGACGATTGTGCCGCTCACAGTGCTCTCCTTAGCGCGGCTTCTGCCGAAAGACGCCCGGCAGCGGCTCTTACCTCCGGAGAGCATCCTACCTTCCTCTTTAGCTCCTCTTCTCATCTACACCTCGGCAACAAGCTTTTCCACTATGTCTGGCTAGGAAAAACTGTGCCAGCACAGAAAACATCTCCCATCGTGTTCTAGAAGTTGCACGGATGTCTGCCAAGTGTTTGGCAGGAAGAAAAGAAAAGTTGTCCAAAACAGCTTCCAATCGAATGTTCCTGTGATTGGAAAAGTCAGGAGAGTGCAAAGGTACTGTTTTCTATCAGTTGGCAAGGTGGGCACACCATCCCAGTGTTGTACAGCTTGCTTCTTCACCTTCCCGAAGCTGCCGCTCTCGCCGGCTGCCGGAGCCCAAGAAGCGGCTTCTTCGCGCAAAGACGATTGTGCCGCTCACAGTGCTCTCCTTAGCGCGGCTTCTGCCGAAAGACGCCCGGCAGCGGCTCTTACCTCCGGAGAGCATCCTACCTTCCTCTTTAGCTCCTCTTCTCATCTACACCTCGGCAAAAAGCTTTTCCACTATGTCTGGCTAGGAAAAACTGTGCCAGCACAGAAAACATCTCCCATCGTGTTCTAGAAGTTGCACGGATGTCTGCCAAGTGTTTGGCAGGAAGAAAAGAAAAGTTGTCCAAAACAGCTTCCAATCGAATGTTCCTGTGATTGGAAAAGTCAGGAGAGTGCAAAGGTACTGTTTTCTATCAGTTGGCAAGGTGCGCACACAATCCCAGTGTTGTACAGCTTGCTTCTTCACCTTCCCGAAGCTGCCGCTCTCGCCGGCTGCCGGAGCCCAAGAAGCGGCTTCTTCGCGCAAAGACGATTGTGCCGCTCACAGCGCTCTCCTTAGCGCGGCTTCTGCCGAAAGACGCCCGGCAGCGGCTCTTACCTCCGGAGAGCATCCTACCTTCCTCTTTAGCTCCTCTTCTCATCTACACCTCGGCAACAAGCTTTTCCACTATGTCTGGCTAGGAAAAACTGTGCCAGCACAGAAAACATCTCCCATCGTGTTCTAGAAGTTGCACGGATGTCTGCCAAGTGTTTGGCAGGAAGAAAAGAAAAGTTGTCCAAAACAGCTTCCAATCGAATGTTCCTGTGATTGGAAAAGTCAGGAGAGTGCAAAGGTACTGTTTTCTATCAGTTGGCAAGGTGCGCACACAATCCCAGTGTTGTACAGCTTGCTTCTTCACCTTCCCGAAGCTGCCGCTCTCGCCGGCTGCCGGAGCCCAAGAAGCGGCTTCTTCGCGCAAAGACGATTGTGCCGCTCACAGTGCTCTCCTTAGCGCGGCTTCTGCCGAAAGACGCCCGGCAGCGGCTCTTACCTCCGGAGAGCATCCTACCTTCCTCTTTAGCTCCTCTTCTCATCTACACCTCGGCAACAAGCTTTTCCACTATGTCTGGCTAGGAAAAACTGTGCCAGCACAGAAAACATCTCCATCGTGTTCTAGAAGTTGCACGGATGTCTGCCAAGTGTTTGGCAGGAAGAAAAGAAAAGTTGTCCAAAACAGCTTCCAATCGAATGTTCCTGTGATTGGAAAAGTCAGGAGAGTGCAAAGGTACTGTTTTCTATCAGTTGGCAAGGTGGGCACACCATCCCAGTGTTGTACAGCTTGCTTCTTCACCTTCCCGAAGCTGCCGCTCTCGCCGGCTGCCGGAGCCCAAGAAGCGGCTTCTTCGCGCAAAGACGATTGTGCCGCTCACAGTGCTCTCCTTAGCGCGGCTTCTGCCGAAAGACGCCCGGCAGCGGCTCTTACCTCCGGAGAGCATCCTACCTTCCTCTTTAGCTCCTCTTCTCATCTACACCTCGGCAACAAGCTTTTCCACTATGTCTGGCTAGGAAAAACTGTGCCAGCACAGAAAACATCTCCCATCGTGTTCTAGAAGTTGCACGGATGTCTGCCAAGTGTTTGGCAGGAAGAAAAGAAAAGTTGTCCAAAACAGCTTCCAATCGAATGTTCCTGTGATTGGAAAAGTCAGGAGAGTGCAAAGGTACTGTTTTCTATCAGTTGGCAAGGTGCGCACACAATCCCAGTGTTGTACAGCTTGCTTCTTCACCTTCCCGAAGCTGCCGCTCTCGCCGGCTGCCGGAGCCCAAGAAGCGGCTTCTTCGCGCAAAGACGATTGTTAAAGACGATTGTGCCGCTCACAGCGCTCTCCTTAGCGCGGCTTCTGCCGAAAGACGCCCGGCAGCGGCTTTTACCTCCGGAGAGCATCCTACCTTCCTCTTTAGCTCCTCTTCTCATCTACACCTCGGCAAAAAGCTTTTCCACTATGTCTGGCTAGGAAAACTGTGCCAGCACAGAAAACATCTCCCATCGTGTTCTAGAAGTTGCACGGATGTCTGCCAAGTGTTTGGCAGGAAGAAAAGAAAAGTTGTCCAAAACAGCTTCCAATCGAATGTTCCTGTGATTGGAAAAGTCAGGAGAGTGCAAAGGTACTGTTTTCTATCAGTTGGCAAGGTGCGCACACAATCCCAGTGTTGTACAGCTTGCTTCTTCACCTTCCCGAAGCTGCCGCTCTCGCCGGCTGCCGGAGCCCAAGAAGCGGCTTCTTCGCGCAAAGACGATTGTGCCGCTCACAGTGCTCTCCTTAGCGCGGCTTCTGCCGAAAGACGCCCGGCAGCGGCTCTTACCTCCGGAGAGCATCCTACCTTCCTCTTTAGCTCCTCTTCTCATCTACACCTCGGCAACAAGCTTTTCCACTATGTCTGGCTAGGAAAAACTGTGCCAGCACAGAAAACATCTCCCATCGTGTTCTAGAAGTTGCACGGATGTCTGCCAAGTGTTTGGCAGGAAGAAAGAAAAGTTGTCCAAAACAGCTTCCAATCGAATGTTCCTGTGATTGGAAAAGTCAGGAGAGTGCAAAGGTACTGTTTTCTATCAGTTGGCAAGGTGCGCACACAATCCCAGTGTTGTACAGCTTGCTTCTTCACCTTCCCGAAGCTGCCGCTCTCGCCGGCTGCCGGAGCCCAAGAAGCGGCTTCTTCAGCGCAAAGACGATTGTGCCGCTCACAGTGCTCTCCTTAGCGCGGCTTCTGCCGAAAGACGCCCGGCAGCGGCTCTTACCTCCGGAGAGCATCCTACCTTCCTCTTTAGCTCCTCTTCTCATCTACACCTCGGCAACAAGCTTTTCCACTATGTCTGGCTAGGAAAAACTGTGCCAGCACAGAAAACATCTCCCATCGTGTTCTAGAAGTTGCACGGATGTCTGCCAAGTGTTTGGCAGGAAGAAAAGAAAAGTTGTCCAAAACAGCTTCCAATCGAATGTTCCTGTGATTGGAAAGGTCAGGAGAGTGCAAAGGTACTGTTTTCTATCAGTTGGCAAGGTGCGCACACAATCCCAGTGTTGTACAGCTTGCTTCTTCACCTTCCCGAAGCTGCCGCTCTCGCCGGCTGCCGGAGCCCAAGAAGCGGCTTCTTCGCGCAAAGACGATTGTGCCGCTCACAGCGCTCTCCTTAGCGCGGCTTCTGCCGAAAGACGCCCGGCAGCGGCTCTTACCTCCGGAGAGCATCCTACCTTCCTCTTTAGCTCCTCTTCTCATCTACACCTCGGCAACAAGCTTTTCCACTATGTCTGGCTAGGAAAAACTGTGCCAGCACAGAAAACATCTCCCATCGTGTTCTAGAAGTTGCACGGATGTCTGCCAAGTGTTTGGCAGGAAGAAAAGTTGTCCAAAACAGCTTCCAATCGAATGTTCCTGTGATTGGAAAAGTCAGGAGAGTGCAAAGGTACTGTTTTCTATCAGTTGGCAAGGTGCGCACACAATCCCAGTGTTGTACAGCTTGCTTCTTCACCTTCCCGAAGCTGCCGCTCTCGCCGGCTGCCGGAGCCCAAGAAGCGGCTTCTTCGCGCAAAGACGATTGTGCCGCTCACAGTGCTCTCCTTAGCGCGGCTTCTGCCGAAAGACGCCCGGCAGCGGCTCTTACCTCCGGAGAGCATCCTACCTTCCTCTTTAGCTCCTCTTCTCATCTACACCTCGGCAACAAGCTTTTCCACTATGTCTGGCTAGGAAAAACTGTGCCAGCACAGAAAACATCTCCCATCGTGTTCTAGAAGTTGCACGGATGTCTGCCAAGTGTTTGGCAGGAAGAAAAGAAAAGTTGTCCAAAACAGCTTCCAATCGAATGTTCCTGTGATTGGAAAAGTCAGGAGAGTGCAAAGGTACTGTTTTCTATCAGTTGGCAAGGTGCGCACACAATCCCAGTGTTGTACAGCTTGCTTCTTCACCTTCCCGAAGCTGCCGCTCTCGCCGGCTGCCGGAGCCCAAGAAGCGGCTTCTTCGCGCAAAGACGATTGTGCCGCTCACAGTGCTCTCCTTAGCGCGGCTTCTGCCGAAAGACGCCCGGCAGCGGCTCTTACCTCCGGAGAGCATCCTACCTTCCTCTTTAGCTCCTCTTCTCATCTACACCTCGGCAACAAGCTTTTCCACTATGTCTGGCTAGGAAAAACTGTGCCAGCACAGAAAACATCTCCCATCGTGTTCTAGAAGTTGCACGGATGTCTGCCAAGTGTTTGGCAGGAAGAAAGAAAGTTGTCCAAAACAGCTTCCAATCGAATGTTCCTGTGATTGGAAAAGTCAGGAGAGTGCAAAGGTACTGTTTTCTATCAGTTGGCAAGGTGCGCACACAATCCCAGTGTTGTACAGCTTGCTTCTTCACCTTCCCGAAGCTGCCGCTCTCGCCGGCTGCCGGAGCCCAAGAAGCGGCTTCTTCGCGCAAAGACGATTGTGCCGCTCACAGTGCTCTCCTTAGCGCGGCTTCTGCCGAAAGACGCCCGGCAGCGGCTCTTACCTCCGGAGAGCATCCTACCTTCCTCTTTAGCTCCTCTTCTCATCTACACCTCGGCAACAAGCTTTTCCACTATGTCTGGCTAGGAAAAACTGTGCCAGCACAGAAAACATCTCCCATCGTGTTCTAGAAGTTGCACGGATGTCTGCCAAGTGTTTGGCAGGAAGAAAAGAAAAGTTGTCCAAAACAGCTTCCAATCGAATGTTCCTGTGATTGGAAAAGTCAGGAGAGTGCAAAGGTACTGTTTTCTATCAGTTGGCAAGGTGCGCACACAATCCCAGTGTTGTACAGCTTGCTTCTTCACCTTCCCGAAGCTGCCGCTCTCGCCGGCTGCCGGAGCCCAAGAAGCGGCTTCTTCGCGCAAAGACGATTGTGCCGCTCACAGTGCTCTCCTTAGCGCGGCTTCTGCCGAAAGACGCCCGGCAGCGGCTCTTACCTCCGGAGAGCATCCTACCTTCCTCTTTAGCTCCTCTTCTCATCTACACCTCGGCAACAAGCTTTCCACTATGTCTGGCTAGGAAAAACTGTGCCAGCACAGAAAACATCTCCCATCGTGTTCTAGAAGTTGCACGGATGTCTGCCAAGTGTTTGGCAGGAAGAAAAGAAAAGTTGTCCAAAACAGCTTCCAATCGAATGTTCCTGTGATTGGAAAAGTCAGGAGAGTGCAAAGGTACTGTTTTCTATCAGTTGGCAAGGTGCGCACACAATCCCAGTGTTGTACAGCTTGCTTCTTCACCTTCCCGAAGCTGCCGCTCTCGCCGGCTGCCGGAGCCAAGAAGCGGCTTCTTCGCGCAAAGACGATTGTGCCGCTCACAGCGCTCTCCTTAGCGCGGCTTCTGCCGAAAGACGCCCGGCAGCGGCTCTTACCTCCGGAGAGCATCCTACCTTCCTCTTTAGCTCCTCTTCTCATCTACACCTCGGCAACAAGCTTTTCCACTATGTCTGGCTAGGAAAAACTGTGCCAGCACAGAAAACATCTCCCATCGTGTTCTAGAAGTTGCACGGATGTCTGCCAAGTGTTTGGCAGGAAGAAAAGAAAAGTTGTCCAAAACAGCTTCCAATCGAATGTTCCTGTGATTGGAAAAGTCAGGAGAGTGCAAAGGTACTGTTTTCTATCAGTTGGCAAGGTGCGCACACAATCCCAGTGTTGTACAGCTTGCTTCTTCACCTTCCGAAGCTGCCGCTCTCGCCGGCTGCCGGAGCCCAAGAAGCGGCTTCTTCGCGCAAAGACGATTGTGCCGCTCACAGTGCTCTCCTTAGCGCGGCTTCTGCCGAAAGACGCCCGGCAGCGGCTCTTACCTCCGGAGAGCATCCTACCTTCCTCTTTAGCTCCTCTTCTCATCTACACCTCGGCAACAAGCTTTTCCACTATGTCTGGCTAGGAAAAACTGTGCCAGCACAGAAAACATCTCCCATCGTGTTCTAGAAGTTGCACGGATGTCTGCCAAGTGTTTGGCAGGAAGAAAAGAAAAGTTGTCCAAAACAGCTTCCAATCGAATGTTCCTGTGATTGGAAAAGTCAGGAGAGTGCAAAGGTACTGTTTTCTATCAGTTGGCAAGGTGCGCACACAATCCCAGTGTTGTACAGCTTGCTTCTTCACCTTCCCGAAGCTGCCGCTCTCGCCGGCTGCCGGAGCCCAAGAAGCGGCTTCTTCGCGCAAAGACGATTGTGCCCTCACAGCGCTCTCCTTAGCGCGGCTTCTGCCGAAAGACGCCCGGCAGCGGCTCTTACCTCCGGAGAGCATCCTACCTTCCTCTTTAGCTCCTCTTCTCATCTACACCTCGGCAACAAGCTTTTCCACTATGTCTGGCTAGGAAAAACTGTGCCAGCACAGAAAACATCTCCCATCGTGTTCTAGAAGTTGCACGGATGTCTGCCAAGTGTTTGGCAGGAAGAAAAGAAAAGTTGTCCAAAACAGCTTCCAATCGAATGTTCCTGTGATTGGAAAAGTCAGGAGAGTGCAAAGGTACTGTTTTCTATCAGTTGGCAAGGTGCGCACACAATCCCAGTGTTGTACAGCTTGCTTCTTCACCTTCCCGAAGCTGCCGCTCTCGCCGGCTGCCGGAGCCCAAGAAGCGGCTTCTTCGCGCAAAGACGATTGTGCCGCTCACAGTGCTCTCCTTAGCGCGGCTTCTGCCGAAAGACGCCCGGCAGCGGCTCTTACCTCCGGAGAGCATCCTACCTTCCTCTTTAGCTCCTCTTCTCATCTACACCTCGGCAACAAGCTTTTCCACTATGTCTGGCTAGGAAAAACTGTGCCAGCACAGAAAACATCTCCCATCGTGTTCTAGAAGTTGCACGGATGTCTGCCAAGTGTTTGGCAGGAAGAAAAGAAAAGTTGTCCAAAACAGCTTCCAATCGAATGTTCCTGTGATTGGAAAAGTCAGGAGAGTGCAAAGGTACTGTTTTCTATCAGTTGGCAAGGTGCGCACACAATCCCAGTGTTGTACAGCTTGCTTCTTCACCTTCCCGAAGCTGCCGCTCTCGCCGGCTGCCGGAGCCCAAGAAGCGGCTTCTTCGCGCAAAGACGATTGTGCCGCTCACAGCGCTCTCCTTAGCGCGGCTTCTGCCGAAAGACGCCCGGCAGCGGCTCTTACCTCCGGAGAGCATCCTACCTTCCTCTTTAGCTCCTCTTCTCATCTACACCTCGGCAACAAGCTTTTCCACTATGTCTGGCTAGGAAAAACTGTGCCAGCACAGAAAACATCTCCCCTCGTGTTCTAGAAGTTGCACGGATGTCTGCCAAGTGTTTGGCAGGAAGAAAAGAAAAGTTGTCCAAAACAGCTTCCAATCGAGTGTTCCTGTGATTGGAAAAGTCAGGAGAGTGCAAAGGTACTGTTTTCTATCAGTTGGCAAGGTGCGCACACAATCCCAGTGTTGTACAGCTTGCTTCTTCACCTTCCCGAAGCTGCCGCTCTCGCCGGCTGCCGGAGCCCAAGAAGCGGCTTCTTCGCGCAAAGACGATTGTGCCGCTCACAGCGCTCTCCTTAGCGCGGCTTCTGCCGAAAGACGCCCGGCAGCGGCTCTTACCTCCGGAGAGCATCCTACCTTCCTCTTTAGCTCCTCTTCTCATCTACACCTCGGCAACAAGCTTTTCCACTATGTCTGGCTAGGAAAAACTGTGCCAGCACAGAAAACATCTCCATCGTGTTCTAGAAGTTGCACGGATGTCTGCCAAGTGTTTGGCAGGAAGAAAAGAAAAGTTGTCCAAAACAGCTTCCAATCGAATGTTCCTGTGATTGGAAAAGTCAGGAGAGTGCAAAGGTACTGTTTTCTATCAGTTGGCAAGGTGCGCACACAATCCCAGTGTTGTACAGCTTGCTTCTTCACCTTCCCGAAGCTGCCGCTCTCGCCGGCTGCCGGAGCCCAAGAAGCGGCTTCTTCGCGCAAAGACGATTGTGCCGCTCACAGTGCTCTCCTTAGCGCGGCTTCTGCCGAAAGACGCCCGGCAGCGGCTCTTACCTCCGGAGAGCATCCTACCTTCCTCTTTAGCTCCTCTTCTCATCTACACCTCGGCAACAAGCTTTTCCACTATGTCTGGCTAGGAAAAACTGTGCCAGCACAGAAAACATCTCCCATCGTGTTCTAGAAGTTGCACGGATGTCTGCCAAGTGTTTGGCAGGAAGAAAAGAAAAGTTGTCCAAAACGGCTTCCAATCGAATGTTCCTGTGATTGGAAAAGTCAGGAGAGTGCAAAGGTACTGTTTTCTATCAGTTGGCAAGGTGCGCACACAATCCCAGTGTTGTACAGCTTGCTTCTTCACCTTCCCGAAGCTGCCGCTCTCGCCGGCTGCCGGAGCCTAAGAAGCGGCTTCTTCGCGCAAAGACGATTGTGCCGCTCACAGCGCTCTCCTTAGCGCGGCTTCTGCCGAAAGACGCCCGGCAGCGGCTCTTACCTCCGGAGAGCATCCTACCTTCCTCTTTAGCTCCTCTTCTCATCTACACCTCGGCAACAAGCTTTTCCACTATGTCTGGCTAGGAAAAACTGTGCCAGCACAGAAAACATCTCCCATCGTGTTCTAGAAGTTGCACGGATGTCTGCCAAGTGTTTGGCAGGAAGAAAAGAAAAGTTGTCCAAAACAGCTTCCAATCGAATGTTCCTGTGATTGGAAAAGTCAGGAGAGTGCAAAGGTACTGTTTTCTATCAGTTGGCAAGGTGCGCACACAATCCCAGTGTTGTACAGCTTGCTTCTTCACCTTCCCGAAGCTGCCGCTCTCGCCGGCTGCCGGAGCCCAAGAAGCGGCTTCTTCGCGCAAAGACGATTGTGCCGCTCACAGTGCTCTCCTTAGCGCGGCTTCTGCCGAAAGACGCCCGGCAGCGGCTCTTACCTCCGGAGAGCATCCTACCTTCCTCTTTAGCTCCTCTTCTCATCTACACCTCGGCAACAAGCTTTTCCACTATGTCTGGCTAGGAAAAACTGTGCCAGCACAGAAAACATCTCCCATCGTGTTCTAGAAGTTGCACGGATGTCTGCCAAGTGTTTGGCAGGAAGAAAAGAAAAGTTGTCCAAAACGGCTTCCAATCGAATGTTCCTGTGATTGGAAAAGTCAGGAGAGTGCAAAGGTACTGTTTTCTATCAGTTGGCAAGGTGCGCACACAATCCCAGTGTTGTACAGCTTGCTTCTTCACCTTCCCGAAGCTGCCGCTCTCGCCGGCTGCCGGAGCCTAAGAAGCGGCTTCTTCGCGCAAAGACGATTGTGCCGCTCACAGCGCTCTCCTTAGCGCGGCTTCTGCCGAAAGACGCCCGGCAGCGGCTCTTACCTCCGGAGAGCATCCTACCTTCCTCTTTAGCTCCTCTTCTCATCTACACCTCGGCAACAAGCTTTTCCACTATGTCTGGCTAGGAAAAACTGTGCCAGCACAGAAAACATCTCCCATCGTGTTCTAGAAGTTGCACGGATGTCTGCCAAGTGTTTGGCAGGAAGAAAAGAAAAGTTGTCCAAAACAGCTTCCAATCGAATGTTCCTGTGATTGGAAAAGTCAGGAGAGTGCAAAGGTACTGTTTTCTATCAGTTGGCAAGGTGCGCACACAATCCCAGTGTTGTACAGCTTGCTTCTTCACCTTCCCGAAGCTGCCGCTCTCGCCGGCTGCCGGAGCCCAAGAAGCGGCTTCTTCGCGCAAAGACGATTGTGCCGCTCACAGTGCTCTCCTTAGCGCGGCTTCTGCCGAAAGACGCCCGGCAGCGGCTCTTACCTCCGGAGAGCATCCTACCTTCCTCTTTAGCTCCTCTTCTCATCTACACCTCGGCAAAAAGCTTTTCCACTATGTCTGGCTAGGAAAAACTGTGCCAGCACAGAAAACATCTCCCATCGTGTTCTAGAAGTTGCACGGATGTCTGCCAAGTGTTTGGCAGGAAGAAAAGAAAAGTTGTCCAAAACAGCTTCCAATCGAATGTTCCTGTGATTGGAAAAGTCAGGAGAGTGCAAAGGTACTGTTTTCTATCAGTTGGCAAGGTGCGCACACCATCCCAGTGTTGTACAGCTTGCTTCTTCACCTTCCCGAAGCTGCCGCTCTCGCCGGCTGCCGGAGCCCAAGAAGCGGCTTCTTCGCGCAAAGACGATTGTGCCGCTCACAGCGCTCTCCTTAGCGCGGCTTCTGCCGAAAGACGCCCGGCAGCGGCTCTTACCTCCGGAGAGCATCCTACCTTCCTCTTTAGCTCCTCTTCTCATCTACACCTCGGCAACAAGCTTTTCCACTATGTCTGGCTAGGAAAAACTGTGCCAGCACAGAAAACATCTCCCATCGTGTTCTAGAAGTTGCACGGATGTCTGCCAAGTGTTTGGCAGGAAGAAAAGAAAAGTTGTCCAAAACAGCTTCCAATCGAATGTTCCTGTGATTGGAAAAGTCAGGAGAGTGCAAAGGTACTGTTTTCTATCAGTTGGCAAGGTGCGCACACAATCCCAGTGTTGTACAGCTTGCTTCTTCACCTTCCCGAAGCTGCCGCTCTCGCCGGCTGCCGGAGCCCAAGAAGCGGCTTCTTCGCGCAAAGACGATTGTGCCGCTCACAGCGCTCTCCTTAGCGCGGCTTCTGCCGAAAGACGCCCGGCAGCGGCTCTTACCTCCGGAGAGCATCCTACCTTCCTCTTTAGCTCCTCTTCTCATCTACACCTCGGCAACAAGCTTTTCCACTATGTCTGGCTAGGAAAAACTGTGCCAGCACAGAAAACATCTCCCATCGTGTTCTAGAAGTTGCACGGATGTCTGCCAAGTGTTTGGCAGGAAGAAAAGTTGTCCAAAACGGCTTCCAATCGAATGTTCCTGTGATTGGAAAAGTCAGGAGAGTGCAAAGGTACTGTTTTCTATCAGTTGGCAAGGTGCGCACACAATCCCAGTGTTGTACAGCTTGCTTCTTCACCTTCCCGAAGCTGCCGCTCTCGCCGGCTGCCGGAGCCCAAGAAGCGGCTTCTTCGCGCAAAGACGATTGTGCCGCTCACAGCGCTCTCCTTAGCGCGGCTTCTGCCGAAAGACGCCCGGCAGCGGCTCTTACCTCCGGAGAGCATCCTACCTTCCTCTTTAGCTCCTCTTCTCATCTACACCTCGGCAACAAGCTTTTCCACTATGTCTGGCTAGGAAAAACTGTGCCAGCACAGAAAACATCTCCCCTCGTGTTCTAGAAGTTGCACGGATGTCTGCCAAGTGTTTGGCAGGAAGAAAAGAAAAGTTGTCCAAAACAGCTTCCAATCGAATGTTCCTGTGATTGGAAAAGTCAGGAGAGTGCAAAGGTACTGTTTTCTATCAGTTGGCAAGGTGCGCACACAATCCCAGTGTTGTACAGCTTGCTTCTTCACCTTCCCGAAGCTGCCGCTCTCGCCGGCTGCCGGAGCCCAAGAAGCGGCTTCTTCGCGCAAAGACGATTGTGCCGCTCACAGTGCTCTCCCTAGCGCGGCTTCTGCCGAAAGACGCCCGGCAGCGGCTCTTACCTCCGGAGAGCATCCTACCTTCCTCTTTAGCTCCTCTTCTCATCTACACCTCGGCAACAAGCTTTTCCACTATGTCTGGCTAGGAAAAACTGTGCCAGCACAGAAAACATCTCCCATCGTGTTCTAGAAGTTGCACGGATGTCTGCCAAGTGTTTGGCAGGAAGAAAAGAAAAGTTGTCCAAAACAGCTTCCAATCGAGTGTTCCTGTGATTGGAAAAGTCAGGAGAGTGCAAAGGTACTGTTTTCTATCAGTTGGCAAGGTGCGCACACAATCCCAGTGTTGTACAGCTTGCTTCTTCACCTTCCCGAAGCTGCCGCTCTCGCCGGCTGCCGGAGCCCAAGAAGCGGCTTCTTCGCGCAAAGACGATTGTGCCGCTCACAGCGCTCTCCTTAGCGCGGCTTCTGCCGAAAGACGCCCGGCAGCGGCTCTTACCTCCGGAGAGCATCCTACCTTCCTCTTTAGCTCCTCTTCTCATCTACACCTCGGCAAAAAGCTTTTCCACTATGTCTGGCTAGGAAAAACTGTGCCAGCACAGAAAACATCTCCCATCGTGTTCTAGAAGTTGCACGGATGTCTGCCAAGTGTTTGGCAGGAAGAAAAGAAAAGTTGTCCAAAACGGCTTCCAATCGAATGTTCCTGTGATTGGAATAGTCAGGAGAGTGCAAAGGTACTGTTTTCTATCAGTTGGCAAGGTGGGCACACCATCCCAGTGTTGTACAGCTTGCTTCTTCACCTTCCCGAAGCTGCCGCTCTCGCCGGCTGCCGGAGCCCAAGAAGCGGCTTCTTCGCGCAAAGACGATTGTGCCGCTCACAGTGCTCTCCTTAGCGCGGCTTCTGCCGAAAGACGCCCGGCAGCGGCTCTTACCTCCGGAGAGCATCCTACCTTCCTCTTTAGCTCCTCTTCTCATCTACACCTCGGCAAAAAGCTTTTCCACTATGTCTGGCTAGGAAAAACTGTGCCAGCACAGAAAACATCTCCCATCGTGTTCTAGAAGTTGCACGGATGTCTGCCAAGTGTTTGGCAGGAAGAAAAGAAAAGTTGTCCAAAACGGCTTCCAATCGAATGTTCCTGTGATTGGAAAAGTCAGGAGAGTGCAAAGGTACTGTTTTCTATCAGTTGGCAAGGTGCGCACACAATCCCAGTGTTGTACAGCTTGCTTCTTCACCTTCCCGAAGCTGCCGCTCTCGCCGGCTGCCGGAGCCCAAGAAGCGGCTTCTTCGCGCAAAGACGATTGTGCCGCTCACAGTGCTCTCCTTAGCGCGGCTTCTGCCGAAAGACGCCCGGCAGCGGCTCTTACCTCCGGAGAGCATCCTACCTTCCTCTTTAGCTCCTCTTCTCATCTACACCTCGGCAACAAGCTTTTCCACTATGTCTGGCTAGGAAAAACTGTGCCAGCACAGAAAACATCTCCCATCGTGTTCTAGAAGTTGCACGGATGTCTGCCAAGTGTTTGGCAGGAAGAAAAGAAAAGTTGTCCAAAACAGCTTCCAATCGAATGTTCCTGTGATTGGAAAAGTCAGGAGAGTGCAAAGGTACTGTTTTCTATCAGTTGGCAAGGTGCGCACACAATCCCAGTGTTGTACAGCTTGCTTCTTCACCTTCCCGAAGCTGCCGCTCTCGCCGGCTGCCGGAGCCCAAGAAGCGGCTTCTTCGCGCAAAGACGATTGTGCCGCTCACAGTGCTCTCCTTAGCGCGGCTTCTGCCGAAAGACGCCCGGCAGCGGCTCTTACCTCCGGAGAGCATCCTACCTTCCTCTTTAGCTCCTCTTCTCATCTACACCTCGGCAACAAGCTTTTCCACTATGTCTGGCTAGGAAAAACTGTGCCAGCACAGAAAACATCTCCCATCGTGTTCTAGAAGTTGCACGGATGTCTGCCAAGTGTTTGGCAGGAAGAAAAGAAAAGTTGTCCAAAACAGCTTCCAATCGAATGTTCCTGTGATTGGAAAAGTCAGGAGAGTGCAAAGGTACTGTTTTCTATCAGTTGGCAAGGTGCGCACACAATCCCAGTGTTGTACAGCTTGCTTCTTCACCTTCCCGAAGCTGCCGCTCTCGCCGGCTGCCGGAGCCCAAGAAGCGGCTTCTTCGCGCAAAGACGATTGTGCCGCTCACAGCGCTCTCCTTAGCGCGGCTTCTGCCGAAAGACGCCCGGCAGCGGCTCTTACCTCCGGAGAGCATCCTACCTTCCTCTTTAGCTCCTCTTCTCATCTACACCTCGGCAACAAGCTTTTCCACTATGTCTGGCTAGGAAAAACTGTGCCAGCACAGAAAACATCTCCCCTCGTGTTCTAGAAGTTGCACGGATGTCTGCCAAGTGTTTGGCAGGAAGAAAAGAAAAGTTGTCCAATACAGCTTCCAATCGAATGTTCCTGTGATTGGAAAAGTCAGGAGAGTGCAAAGGTACTGTTTTCTATCAGTTGGCAAGGTGCGCACACAATCCCAGTGTTGTACAGCTTGCTTCTTCACCTTCCCGAAGCTGCCGCTCTCGCCGGCTGCCGGAGCCCAAGAAGCGGCTTCTTCGCGCAAAGACGATTGTGCCGCTCACAGTGCTCTCCTTAGCGCGGCTTCTGCCGAAAGACGCCCGGCAGCGGCTCTTACCTCCGGAGAGCATCCTACCTTCCTCTTTAGCTCCTCTTCTCATCTACACCTCGGCAACAAGCTTTTCCACTATGTCTGGCTAGGAAAAACTGTGCCAGCACAGAAAACATCTCCCATCGTGTTCTAGAAGTTGCACGGATGTCTGCCAAGTGTTTGGCAGGAAGAAAAGAAAAGTTGTCCAAAACAGCTTCCAATCGAATGTTCCTGTGATTGGAAAAGTCAGGAGAGTGCAAAGGTACTGTTTTCTATCAGTTGGCAAGGTGCGCACACAATCCCAGTGTTGTACAGCTTGCTTCTTCACCTTCCCGAAGCTGCCGCTCTCGCCGGCTGCCGGAGCCCAAGAAGCGGCTTCTTCGCGCAAAGACGATTGTGCCGCTCACAGTGCTCTCCCTAGCGCGGCTTCTGCCGAAAGACGCCCGGCAGCGGCTCTTACCTCCGGAGAGCATCCTACCTTCCTCTTTAGCTCCTCTTCTCATCTACACCTCGGCAACAAGCTTTTCCACTATGTCTGGCTAGGAAAAACTGTGCCAGCACAGAAAACATCTCCCATCGTGTTCTAGAAGTTGCACGGATGTCTGCCAAGTGTTTGGCAGGAAGAAAAGAAAAGTTGTCCAAAACAGCTTCCAATCGAGTGTTCCTGTGATTGGAAAAGTCAGGAGAGTGCAAAGGTACTGTTTTCTATCAGTTGGCAAGGTGCGCACACAATCCCAGTGTTGTACAGCTTGCTTCTTCACCTTCCCGAAGCTGCCGCTCTCGCCGGCTGCCGGAGCCCAAGAAGCGGCTTCTTCGCGCAAAGACGATTGTGCCGCTCACAGCGCTCTCCTTAGCGCGGCTTCTGCCGAAAGACGCCCGGCAGCGGCTCTTACCTCCGGAGAGCATCCTACCTTCCTCTTTAGCTCCTCTTCTCATCTACACCTCGGCAACAAGCTTTTCCACTATGTCTGGCTAGGAAAAACTGTGCCAGCACAGAAAACATCTCCCATCGTGTTCTAGAAGTTGCACGGATGTCTGCCAAGTGTTTGGCAGGAAGAAAAGAAAAGTTGTCCAAAACAGCTTCCAATCGAATGTTCCTGTGATTGGAAAAGTCAGGAGAGTGCAAAGGTACTGTTTTCTATCAGTTGGCAAGGTGCGCACACAATCCCAGTGTTGTACAGCTTGCTTCTTCACCTTCCCGAAGCTGCCGCTCTCGCCGGCTGCCGGAGCCCAAGAAGCGGCTTCTTCGCGCAAAGACGATTGTGCCGCTCACAGTGCTCTCCTTAGCGCGGCTTCTGCCGAAAGACGCCCGGCAGCGGCTCTTACCTCCGGAGAGCATCCTACCTTCCTCTTTAGCTCCTCTTCTCATCTACACCTCGGCAACAAGCTTTTCCACTATGTCTGGCTAGGAAAAACTGTGCCAGCACAGAAAACATCTCCCATCGTGTTCTAGAAGTTGCACGGATGTCTGCCAAGTGTTTGGCAGGAAGAAAAGAAAAGTTGTCCAAAACGGCTTCCAATCGAATGTTCCTGTGATTGGAAAAGTCAGGAGAGTGCAAAGGTACTGTTTTCTATCAGTTGGCAAGGTGCGCACACAATCCCAGTGTTGTACAGCTTGCTTCTTCACCTTCCCGAAGCTGCCGCTCTCGCCGGCTGCCGGAGCCTAAGAAGCGGCTTCTTCGCGCAAAGACGATTGTGCCGCTCACAGCGCTCTCCTTAGCGCGGCTTCTGCCGAAAGACGCCCGGCAGCGGCTCTTACCTCCGGAGAGCATCCTACCTTCCTCTTTAGCTCCTCTTCTCATCTACACCTCGGCAACAAGCTTTTCCACTATGTCTGGCTAGGAAAAACTGTGCCAGCACAGAAAACATCTCCCATCGTGTTCTAGAAGTTGCACGGATGTCTGCCAAGTGTTTGGCAGGAAGAAAAGAAAAGTTGTCCAAAACAGCTTCCAATCGAATGTTCCTGTGATTGGAAAAGTCAGGAGAGTGCAAAGGTACTGTTTTCTATCAGTTGGCAAGGTGCGCACACAATCCCAGTGTTGTACAGCTTGCTTCTTCACCTTCCCGAAGCTGCCGCTCTCGCCGGCTGCCGGAGCCCAAGAAGCGGCTTCTTCGCGCAAAGACGATTGTGCCGCTCACAGTGCTCTCCTTAGCGCGGCTTCTGCCGAAAGACGCCCGGCAGCGGCTCTTACCTCCGGAGAGCATCCTACCTTCCTCTTTAGCTCCTCTTCTCATCTACACCTCGGCAAAAAGCTTTTCCACTATGTCTGGCTAGGAAAAACTGTGCCAGCACAGAAAACATCTCCCATCGTGTTCTAGAAGTTGCACGGATGTCTGCCAAGTGTTTGGCAGGAAGAAAAGAAAAGTTGTCCAAAACAGCTTCCAATCGAATGTTCCTGTGATTGGAAAAGTCAGGAGAGTGCAAAGGTACTGTTTTCTATCAGTTGGCAAGGTGCGCACACCATCCCAGTGTTGTACAGCTTGCTTCTTCACCTTCCCGAAGCTGCCGCTCTCGCCGGCTGCCGGAGCCCAAGAAGCGGCTTCTTCGCGCAAAGACGATTGTGCCGCTCACAGCGCTCTCCTTAGCGCGGCTTCTGCCGAAAGACGCCCGGCAGCGGCTCTTACCTCCGGAGAGCATCCTACCTTCCTCTTTAGCTCCTCTTCTCATCTACACCTCGGCAACAAGCTTTTCCACTATGTCTGGCTAGGAAATACTGTGCCAGCACAGAAAACATCTCCCATCGTGTTCTAGAAGTTGCACGGATGTCTGCCAAGTGTTTGGCAGGAAGAAAAGAAAAGTTGTCCAAAACAGCTTCCAATCGAATGTTCCTGTGATTGGAAAAGTCAGGAGAGTGCAAAGGTACTGTTTTCTATCAGTTGGCAAGGTGCGCACACAATCCCAGTGTTGTACAGCTTGCTTCTTCACCTTCCCGAAGCTGCCGCTCTCGCCGGCTGCCGGAGCCCAAGAAGCGGCTTCTTCGCGCAAAGACGATTGTGCCGCTCACAGTGCTCTCCTTAGCGCGGCTTCTGCCGAAAGACGCCCGGCAGCGGCTCTTACCTCCGGAGAGCATCCTACCTTCCTCTTTAGCTCCTCTTCTCATCTACACCTCGGCAACAAGCTTTTCCACTATGTCTGGCTAGGAAAAACTGTGCCAGCACAGAAAACATCTCCCATCGTGTTCTAGAAGTTGCACGGATGTCTGCCAAGTGTTTGGCAGGAAGAAAAGAAAAGTTGTCCAAAACAGCTTCCAATCGAATGTTCCTGTGATTGGAAAAGTCAGGAGAGTGCAAAGGTACT
The DNA here is from genome assembly GCF_035770615.1 of Melospiza melodia melodia. Taxonomy (NCBI): domain Eukaryota; kingdom Metazoa; phylum Chordata; class Aves; order Passeriformes; family Passerellidae; genus Melospiza; species Melospiza melodia. The sequence goes on from NW_026948541.1 coordinate 122,263, forward strand.
GTTTTCTATCAGTTGGCAAGGTGCGCACACAATCCCAGTGTTGTACAGCTTGCTTCTTCACCTTCCCGAAGCTGCCGCTCTCGCCGGCTGCCGGAGCCCAAGAAGCGGCTTCTTCGCGCAAAGACGATTGTGCCGCTCACAGCGCTCTCCTTAGCGCGGCTTCTGCCGAAAGACGCCCGGCAGCGGCTCTTACCTCCGGAGAGCATCCTACCTTCCTCTTTAGCTCCTCTTCTCATCTACACCTCGGCAACAAGCTTTTCCACTATGTCTGGCTAGGAAAAACTGTGCCAGCACAGAAAACATCTCCCCTCGTGTTCTAGAAGTTGCACGGATGTCTGCCAAGTGTTTGGCAGGAAGAAAAGAAAAGTTGTCCAAAACAGCTTCCAATCGAATGTTCCTGTGATTGGAAAAGTCAGGAGAGTGCAAAGGTACTGTTTTCTATCAGTTGGCAAGGTGCGCACACAATCCCAGTGTTGTACAGCTTGCTTCTTCACCTTCCCGAAGCTGCCGCTCTCGCCGGCTGCCGGAGCCCAAGAAGCGGCTTCTTCGCGCAAAGACGATTGTGCCGCTCACAGCGCTCTCCTTAGCGCGGCTTCTGCCGAAAGACGCCCGGCAGCGGCTCTTACCTCCGGAGAGCATCCTACCTTCCTCTTTAGCTCCTCTTCTCATCTACACCTCGGCAACAAGCTTTTCCACTATGTCTGGCTAGGAAAAACTGTGCCAGCACAGAAAACATCTCCCATCGTGTTCTAGAAGTTGCACGGATGTCTGCCAAGTGTTTGGCAGGAAGAAAAGTTGTCCAAAACGGCTTCCAATCGAATGTTCCTGTGATTGGAAAAGTCAGGAGAGTGCAAAGGTACTGTTTTCTATCAGTTGGCAAGGTGCGCACACAATCCCAGTGTTGTACAGCTTGCTTCTTCACCTTCCCGAAGCTGCCGCTCTCGCCGGCTGCCGGAGCCCAAGAAGCGGCTTCTTCGCGCAAAGACGATTGTGCCGCTCACAGTGCTCTCCTTAGCGCGGCTTCTGCCGAAAGACGCCCGGCAGCGGCTCTTACCTCCGGAGAGCATCCTACCTTCCTCTTTAGCTCCTCTTCTCATCTACACCTCGGCAACAAGCTTTTCCACTATGTCTGGCTAGGAAAAACTGTGCCAGCACAGAAAACATCTCCCATCGTGTTCTAGAAGTTGCACGGATGTCTGCCAAGTGTTTGGCAGGAAGAAAAGAAAAGTTGTCCAAAACAGCTTCCAATCGAATGTTCCTGTGATTGGAAAAGTCAGGAGAGTGCAAAGGTACTGTTTTCTATCAGTTGGCAAGGTGCGCACACAATCCCAGTGTTGTACAGCTTGCTTCTTCACCTTCCCGAAGCTGCCGCTCTCGCCGGCTGCCGGAGCCCAAGAAGCGGCTTCTTCGCGCAAAGACGATTGTGCCGCTCACAGTGCTCTCCCTAGCGCGGCTTCTGCCGAAAGACGCCCGGCAGCGGCTCTTACCTCCGGAGAGCATCCTACCTTCCTCTTTAGCTCCTCTTCTCATCTACACCTCGGCAACAAGCTTTTCCACTATGTCTGGCTAGGAAAAACTGTGCCAGCACAGAAAACATCTCCCATCGTGTTCTAGAAGTTGCACGGATGTCTGCCAAGTGTTTGGCAGGAAGAAAAGAAAAGTTGTCCAAAACAGCTTCCAATCGAGTGTTCCTGTGATTGGAAAAGTCAGGAGAGTGCAAAGGTACTGTTTTCTATCAGTTGGCAAGGTGCGCACACAATCCCAGTGTTGTACAGCTTGCTTCTTCACCTTCCCGAAGCTGCCGCTCTCGCCGGCTGCCGGAGCCCAAGAAGCGGCTTCTTCGCGCAAAGACGATTGTGCCGCTCACAGCGCTCTCCTTAGCGCGGCTTCTGCCAAAGACGCCCGGCAGCGGCTCTTACCTCCGGAGAGCATCCTACCTTCCTCTTTAGCTCCTCTTCTCATCTACACCTCGGCAAAAAGCTTTTCCACTATGTCTGGCTAGGAAAAACTGTGCCAGCACAGAAAACATCTCCCATCGTGTTCTAGAAGTTGCACGGATGTCTGCCAAGTGTTTGGCAGGAAGAAAAGAAAAGTTGTCCAAAACGGCTTCCAATCGAATGTTCCTGTGATTGGAATAGTCAGGAGAGTGCAAAGGTACTGTTTTCTATCAGTTGGCAAGGTGGGCACACCATCCCAGTGTTGTACAGCTTGCTTCTTCACCTTCCCGAAGCTGCCGCTCTCGCCGGCTGCCGGAGCCCAAGAAGCGGCTTCTTCGCGCAAAGACGATTGTGCCGCTCACAGTGCTCTCCTTAGCGCGGCTTCTGCCGAAAGACGCCCGGCAGCGGCTCTTACCTCCGGAGAGCATCCTACCTTCCTCTTTAGCTCCTCTTCTCATCTACACCTCGGCAAAAAGCTTTTCCACTATGTCTGGCTAGGAAAAACTGTGCCAGCACAGAAAACATCTCCCATCGTGTTCTAGAAGTTGCACGGATGTCTGCCAAGTGTTTGGCAGGAAGAAAAGAAAAGTTGTCCAAAACGGCTTCCAATCGAATGTTCCTGTGATTGGAAAAGTCAGGAGAGTGCAAAGGTACTGTTTTCTATCAGTTGGCAAGGTGCGCACACAATCCCAGTGTTGTACAGCTTGCTTCTTCACCTTCCCGAAGCTGCCGCTCTCGCCGGCTGCCGGAGCCCAAGAAGCGGCTTCTTCGCGCAAAGACGATTGTGCCGCTCACAGTGCTCTCCTTAGCGCGGCTTCTGCCGAAAGACGCCCGGCAGCGGCTCTTACCTCCGGAGAGCATCCTACCTTCCTCTTTAGCTCCTCTTCTCATCTACACCTCGGCAACAAGCTTTTCCACTATGTCTGGCTAGGAAAAACTGTGCCAGCACAGAAAACATCTCCCATCGTGTTCTAGAAGTTGCACGGATGTCTGCCAAGTGTTTGGCAGGAAGAAAAGAAAAGTTGTCCAAAACAGCTTCCAATCGAATGTTCCTGTGATTGGAAAAGTCAGGAGAGTGCAAAGGTACTGTTTTCTATCAGTTGGCAAGGTGCGCACACAATCCCAGTGTTGTACAGCTTGCTTCTTCACCTTCCCGAAGCTGCCGCTCTCGCCGGCTGCCGGAGCCCAAGAAGCGGCTTCTTCGCGCAAAGACGATTGTGCCGCTCACAGTGCTCTCCTTAGCGCGGCTTCTGCCGAAAGACGCCCGGCAGCGGCTCTTACCTCCGGAGAGCATCCTACCTTCCTCTTTAGCTCCTCTTCTCATCTACACCTCGGCAACAAGCTTTTCCACTATGTCTGGCTAGGAAAAACTGTGCCAGCACAGAAAACATCTCCCATCGTGTTCTAGAAGTTGCACGGATGTCTGCCAAGTGTTTGGCAGGAAGAAAAGAAAAGTTGTCCAAAACAGCTTCCAATCGAATGTTCCTGTGATTGGAAAAGTCAGGAGAGTGCAAAGGTACTGTTTTCTATCAGTTGGCAAGGTGCGCACACAATCCCAGTGTTGTACAGCTTGCTTCTTCACCTTCCCGAAGCTGCCGCTCTCGCCGGCTGCCGGAGCCCAAGAAGCGGCTTCTTCGCGCAAAGACGATTGTGCCGCTCACAGTGCTCTCCCTAGCGCGGCTTCTGCCGAAAGACGCCCGGCAGCGGCTCTTACCTCCGGAGAGCATCCTACCTTCCTCTTTAGCTCCTCTTCTCATCTACACCTCGGCAACAAGCTTTTCCACTATGTCTGGCTAGGAAAAACTGTGCCAGCACAGAAAACATCTCCCATCGTGTTCTAGAAGTTGCACGGATGTCTGCCAAGTGTTTGGCAGGAAGAAAAGAAAAGTTGTCCAAAACGGCTTCCAATCGAATGTTCCTGTGATTGGAAAAGTCAGGAGAGTGCAAAGGTACTGTTTTCTATCAGTTGGCAAGGTGCGCACACAATCCCAGTGTTGTACAGCTTGCTTCTTCACCTTCCCGAAGCTGCCGCTCTCGCCGGCTGCCGGAGCCCAAGAAGCGGCTTCTTCGCGCAAAGACGATTGTGCCGCTCACAGTGCTCTCCTTAGCGCGGCTTCTGCCGAAAGACGCCCGGCAGCGGCTCTTACCTCCGGAGAGCATCCTACCTTCCTCTTTAGCTCCTCTTCTCATCTACACCTCGGCAACAAGCTTTTCCACTATGTCTGGCTAGGAAAAACTGTGCCAGCACAGAAAACATCTCCCATCGTGTTCTAGAAGTTGCACGGATGTCTGCCAAGTGTTTGGCAGGAAGAAAAGAAAAGTTGTCCAAAACAGCTTCCAATCGAATGTTCCTGTGATTGGAAAAGTCAGGAGAGTGCAAAGGTACTGTTTTCTATCAGTTGGCAAGGTGCGCACACAATCCCAGTGTTGTACAGCTTGCTTCTTCACCTTCCCGAAGCTGCCGCTCTCGCCGGCTGCCGGAGCCCAAGAAGCGGCTTCTTCGCGCAAAGACGATTGTGCCGCTCACAGTGCTCTCCTTAGCGCGGCTTCTGCCGAAAGACGCCCGGCAGCGGCTCTTACCTCCGGAGAGCATCCTACCTTCCTCTTTAGCTCCTCTTCTCATCTACACCTCGGCAACAAGCTTTTCCACTATGTCTGGCTAGGAAAAACTGTGCCAGCACAGAAAACATCTCCCATCGTGTTCTAGAAGTTGCACGGATGTCTGCCAAGTGTTTGGCAGGAAGAAAAGAAAAGTTGTCCAAAACAGCTTCCAATCGAATGTTCCTGTGATTGGAAAAGTCAGGAGAGTGCAAAGGTACTGTTTTCTATCAGTTGGCAAGGTGCGCACACAATCCCAGTGTTGTACAGCTTGCTTCTTCACCTTCCCGAAGCTGCCGCTCTCGCCGGCTGCCGGAGCCCAAGAAGCGGCTTCTTCGCGCAAAGACGATTGTGCCGCTCACAGTGCTCTCCTTAGCGCGGCTTCTGCCGAAAGACGCCCGGCAGCGGCTCTTACCTCCGGAGAGCATCCTACCTTCCTCTTTAGCTCCTCTTCTCATCTACACCTCGGCAACAAGCTTTTCCACTATGTCTGGCTAGGAAAAACTGTGCCAGCACAGAAAACATCTCCCCTCGTGTTCTAGAAGTTGCACGGATGTCTGCCAAGTGTTTGGCAGGAAGAAAAGAAAAGTTGTCCAAAACAGCTTCCAATCGAATGTTCCTGTGATTGGAAAAGTCAGGAGAGTGCAAAGGTACTGTTTTCTATCAGTTGGCAAGGTGCGCACACAATCCCAGTGTTGTACAGCTTGCTTCTTCACCTTCCCGAAGCTGCCGCTCTCGCCGGCTGCCGGAGCCCAAGAAGCGGCTTCTTCGCGCAAAGACGATTGTGCCGCTCACAGCGCTCTCCTTAGCGCGGCTTCTGCCGAAAGACGCCCGGCAGCGGCTCTTACCTCCGGAGAGCATCCTACCTTCCTCTTTAGCTCCTCTTCTCATCTACACCTCGGCAACAAGCTTTTCCACTATGTCTGGGTAGGAAAAACTGTGCCAGCACAGAAAACATCTCCCCTCGTGTTCTAGAAGTTGCACGGATGTCTGCCAAGTGTTTGGCAGGAAGAAAAGAAAAGTTGTCCAAAACAGCTTCCAATCGAATGTTCCTGTGATTGGAAAAGTCAGGAGAGTGCAAAGGTACTGTTTTCTATCAGTTGGCAAGGTGCGCACACAATCCCAGTGTTGTACAGCTTGCTTCTTCACCTTCCCGAAGCTGCCGCTCTCGCCGGCTGCCGGAGCCCAAGAAGCGGCTTCTTCGCGCAAAGACGATTGTGCCGCTCACAGCGCTCTCCTTAGCGCGGCTTCTGCCGAAAGACGCCCGGCAGCGGCTCTTACCTCCGGAGAGCATCCTACCTTCCTCTTTAGCTCCTCTTCTCATCTACACCTCGGCAACAAGCTTTTCCACTATGTCTGGCTAGGAAAAACTGTGCCAGCACAGAAAACATCTCCCATCGTGTTCTAGAAGTTGCACGGATGTCTGCCAAGTGTTTGGCAGGAAGAAAAGAAAAGTTGTCCAAAACAGCTTCCAATCGAATGTTCCTGTGATTGGAAAAGTCAGGAGAGTGCAAAGGTACTGTTTTCTATCAGTTGGCAAGGTGCGCACACAATCCCAGTGTTGTACAGCTTGCTTCTTCACCTTCCCGAAGCTGCCGCTCTCGCCGGCTGCCGGAGCCCAAGAAGCGGCTTCTTCGCGCAAAGACGATTGTGCCGCTCACAGTGCTCTCCCTAGCGCGGCTTCTGCCGAAAGACGCCCGGCAGCGGCTCTTACCTCCGGAGAGCATCCTACCTTCCTCTTTAGCTCCTCTTCTCATCTACACCTCGGCAACAAGCTTTTCCACTATGTCTGGCTAGGAAAAACTGTGCCAGCACAGAAAACATCTCCCATCGTGTTCTAGAAGTTGCACGGATGTCTGCCAAGTGTTTGGCAGGAAGAAAAGAAAAGTTGTCCAAAACAGCTTCCAATCGAGTGTTCCTGTGATTGGAAAAGTCAGGAGAGTGCAAAGGTACTGTTTTCTATCAGTTGGCAAGGTGCGCACACAATCCCAGTGTTGTACAGCTTGCTTCTTCACCTTCCCGAAGCTGCCGCTCTCGCCGGCTGCCGGAGCCCAAGAAGCGGCTTCTTCGCGCAAAGACGATTGTGCCGCTCACAGCGCTCTCCTTAGCGCGGCTTCTGCCGAAAGACGCCCGGCAGCGGCTCTTACCTCCGGAGAGCATCCTACCTTCCTCTTTAGCTCCTCTTCTCATCTACACCTCGGCAACAAGCTTTTCCACTATGTCTGGCTAGGAAAAACTGTGCCAGCACAGAAAACATCTCCCATCGTGTTCTAGAAGTTGCACGGATGTCTGCCAAGTGTTTGGCAGGAAGAAAAGAAAAGTTGTCCAAAACAGCTTCCAATCGAATGTTCCTGTGATTGGAAAAGTCAGGAGAGTGCAAAGGTACTGTTTTCTATCAGTTGGCAAGGTGCGCACACAATCCCAGTGTTGTACAGCTTGCTTCTTCACCTTCCCGAAGCTGCCGCTCTCGCCGGCTGCCGGAGCCCAAGAAGCGGCTTCTTCGCGCAAAGACGATTGTGCCGCTCACAGTGCTCTCCTTAGCGCGGCTTCTGCCGAAAGACGCCCGGCAGCGGCTCTTACCTCCGGAGAGCATCCTACCTTCCTCTTTAGCTCCTCTTCTCATCTACACCTCGGCAAAAAGCTTTTCCACTATGTCTGGCTAGGAAAAACTGTGCCAGCACAGAAAACATCTCCCATCGTGTTCTAGAAGTTGCACGGATGTCTGCCAAGTGTTTGGCAGGAAGAAAAGAAAAGTTGTCCAAAACAGCTTCCAATCGAATGTTCCTGTGATTGGAAAAGTCAGGAGAGTGCAAAGGTACTGTTTTCTATCAGTTGGCAAGGTGCGCACACAATCCCAGTGTTGTACAGCTTGCTTCTTCACCTTCCCGAAGCTGCCGCTCTCGCCGGCTGCCGGAGCCCAAGAAGCGGCTTCTTCGCGCAAAGACGATTGTGCCGCTCACAGTGCTCTCCTTAGCGCGGCTTCTGCCGAAAGACGCCCGGCAGCGGCTCTTACCTCCGGAGAGCATCCTACCTTCCTCTTTAGCTCCTCTTCTCATCTACACCTCGGCAACAAGCTTTTCCACTATGTCTGGCTAGGAAAAACTGTGCCAGCACAGAAAACATCTCCCATCGTGTTCTAGAAGTTGCACGGATGTCTGCCAAGTGTTTGGCAGGAAGAAAAGAAAAGTTGTCCAAAACAGCTTCCAATCGAATGTTCCTGTGATTGGAAAAGTCAGGAGAGTGCAAAGGTACTGTTTTCTATCAGTTGGCAAGGTGCGCACACAATCCCAGTGTTGTACAGCTTGCTTCTTCACCTTCCCGAAGCTGCCGCTCTCGCCGGCTGCCGGAGCCCATGAAGCGGCTTCTTCGCGCAAAGACGATTGTGCCGCTCACAGCGCTCTCCTTAGCGCGGCTTCTGCCGAAAGACGCCCGGCAGCGGCTCTTACCTCCGGAGAGCATCCTACCTTCCTCTTTAGCTCCTCTTCTCATCTACACCTCGGCAACAAGCTTTTCCACTATGTCTGGCTAGGAAAAACTGTGCCAGCACAGAAAACATCTCCCCTCGTGTTCTAGAAGTTGCACGGATGTCTGCCAAGTGTTTGGCAGGAAGAAAAGAAAAGTTGTCCAAAACAGCTTCCAATCGAATGTTCCTGTGATTGGAAAAGTCAGGAGAGTGCAAAGGTACTGTTTTCTATCAGTTGGCAAGGTGCGCACACAATCCCAGTGTTGTACAGCTTGCTTCTTCACCTTCCCGAAGCTGCCGCTCTCGCCGGCTGCCGGAGCCCAAGAAGCGGCTTCTTCGCGCAAAGACGATTGTGCCGCTCACAGCGCTCTCCTTAGCGCGGCTTCTGCCGAAAGACGCCCGGCAGCGGCTCTTACCTCCGGAGAGCATCCTACCTTCCTCTTTAGCTCCTCTTCTCATCTACACCTCGGCAACAAGCTTTTCCACTATGTCTGGCTAGGAAAAACTGTGCCAGCACAGAAAACATCTCCCATCGTGTTCTAGAAGTTGCACGGATGTCTGCCAAGTGTTTGGCAGGAAGAAAAGAAAAGTTGTCCAAAACAGCTTCCAATCGAATGTTCCTGTGATTGGAAAAGTCAGGAGAGTGCAAAGGTACTGTTTTCTATCAGTTGGCAAGGTGCGCACACAATCCCAGTGTTGTACAGCTTGCTTCTTCACCTTCCCGAAGCTGCCGCTCTCGCCGGCTGCCGGAGCCCAAGAAGCGGCTTCTTCGCGCAAAGACGATTGTGCCGCTCACAGTGCTCTCCTTAGCGCGGCTTCTGCCGAAAGACGCCCGGCAGCGGCTCTTACCTCCGGAGAGCATCCTACCTTCCTCTTTAGCTCCTCTTCTCATCTACACCTCGGCAACAAGCTTTTCCACTATGTCTGGCTAGGAAAAACTGTGCCAGCACAGAAAACATCTCCCATCGTGTTCTAGAAGTTGCACGGATGTCTGCCAAGTGTTTGGCAGGAAGAAAAGAAAAGTTGTCCAAAACAGCTTCCAATCGAATGTTCCTGTGATTGGAAAAGTCAGGAGAGTGCAAAGGTACTGTTTTCTATCAGTTGGCAAGGTGCGCACACAATCCCAGTGTTGTACAGCTTGCTTCTTCACCTTCCCGAAGCTGCCGCTCTCGCCGGCTGCCGGAGCCCAAGAAGCGGCTTCTTCGCGCAAAGACGATTGTGCCGCTCACAGTGCTCTCCCTAGCGCGGCTTCTGCCGAAAGACGCCCGGCAGCGGCTCTTACCTCCGGAGAGCATCCTACCTTCCTCTTTAGCTCCTCTTCTCATCTACACCTCGGCAACAAGCTTTTCCACTATGTCTGGCTAGGAAAAACTGTGCCAGCACAGAAAACATCTCCCATCGTGTTCTAGAAGTTGCACGGATGTCTGCCAAGTGTTTGGCAGGAAGAAAAGAAAAGTTGTCCAAAACAGCTTCCAATCGAGTGTTCCTGTGATTGGAAAAGTCAGGAGAGTGCAAAGGTACTGTTTTCTATCAGTTGGCAAGGTGCGCACACAATCCCAGTGTTGTACAGCTTGCTTCTTCACCTTCCCGAAGCTGCCGCTCTCGCCGGCTGCCGGAGCCCAAGAAGCGGCTTCTTCGCGCAAAGACGATTGTGCCGCTCACAGCGCTCTCCTTAGCGCGGCTTCTGCCGAAAGACGCCCGGCAGCGGCTCTTACCTCCGGAGAGCATCCTACCTTCCTCTTTAGCTCCTCTTCTCATCTACACCTCGGCAAAAAGCTTTTCCACTATGTCTGGCTAGGAAAAACTGTGCCAGCACAGAAAACATCTCCCATCGTGTTCTAGAAGTTGCACGGATGTCTGCCAAGTGTTTGGCAGGAAGAAAAGAAAAGTTGTCCAAAACGGCTTCCAATCGAATGTTCCTGTGATTGGAATAGTCAGGAGAGTGCAAAGGTACTGTTTTCTATCAGTTGGCAAGGTGGGCACACCATCCCAGTGTTGTACAGCTTGCTTCTTCACCTTCCCGAAGCTGCCGCTCTCGCCGGCTGCCGGAGCCCAAGAAGCGGCTTCTTCGCGCAAAGACGATTGTGCCGCTCACAGTGCTCTCCTTAGCGCGGCTTCTGCCGAAAGACGCCCGGCAGCGGCTCTTACCTCCGGAGAGCATCCTACCTTCCTCTTTAGCTCCTCTTCTCATCTACACCTCGGCAAAAAGCTTTTCCACTATGTCTGGCTAGGAAAAACTGTGCCAGCACAGAAAACATCTCCCATCGTGTTCTAGAAGTTGCACGGATGTCTGCCAAGTGTTTGGCAGGAAGAAAAGAAAAGTTGTCCAAAACGGCTTCCAATCGAATGTTCCTGTGATTGGAAAAGTCAGGAGAGTGCAAAGGTACTGTTTTCTATCAGTTGGCAAGGTGCGCACACAATCCCAGTGTTGTACAGCTTGCTTCTTCACCTTCCCGAAGCTGCCGCTCTCGCCGGCTGCCGGAGCCCAAGAAGCGGCTTCTTCGCGCAAAGACGATTGTGCCGCTCACAGTGCTCTCCTTAGCGCGGCTTCTGCCGAAAGACGCCCGGCAGCGGCTCTTACCTCCGGAGAGCATCCTACCTTCCTCTTTAGCTCCTCTTCTCATCTACACCTCGGCAACAAGCTTTTCCACTATGTCTGGCTAGGAAAAACTGTGCCAGCACAGAAAACATCTCCCATCGTGTTCTAGAAGTTGCACGGATGTCTGCCAAGTGTTTGGCAGGAAGAAAAGAAAAGTTGTCCAAAACAGCTTCCAATCGAATGTTCCTGTGATTGGAAAAGTCAGGAGAGTGCAAAGGTACTGTTTTCTATCAGTTGGCAAGGTGCGCACACAATCCCAGTGTTGTACAGCTTGCTTCTTCACCTTCCCGAAGCTGCCGCTCTCGCCGGCTGCCGGAGCCCAAGAAGCGGCTTCTTCGCGCAAAGACGATTGTGCCGCTCACAGTGCTCTCCTTAGCGCGGCTTCTGCCGAAAGACGCCCGGCAGCGGCTCTTACCTCCGGAGAGCATCCTACCTTCCTCTTTAGCTCCTCTTCTCATCTACACCTCGGCAACAAGCTTTTCCACTATGTCTGGCTAGGAAAAACTGTGCCAGCACAGAAAACATCTCCCATCGTGTTCTAGAAGTTGCACGGATGTCTGCCAAGTGTTTGGCAGGAAGAAAAGAAAAGTTGTCCAAAACAGCTTCCAATCGAATGTTCCTGTGATTGGAAAAGTCAGGAGAGTGCAAAGGTACTGTTTTCTATCAGTTGGCAAGGTGCGCACACAATCCCAGTGTTGTACAGCTTGCTTCTTCACCTTCCCGAAGCTGCCGCTCTCGCCGGCTGCCGGAGCCCAAGAAGCGGCTTCTTCGCGCAAAGACGATTGTGCCGCTCACAGTGCTCTCCCTAGCGCGGCTTCTGCCGAAAGACGCCCGGCAGCGGCTCTTACCTCCGGAGAGCATCCTACCTTCCTCTTTAGCTCCTCTTCTCATCTACACCTCGGCAACAAGCTTTTCCACTATGTCTGGCTAGGAAAAACTGTGCCAGCACAGAAAACATCTCCCATCGTGTTCTAGAAGTTGCACGGATGTCTGCCAAGTGTTTGGCAGGAAGAAAAGAAAAGTTGTCCAAAACGGCTTCCAATCGAATGTTCCTGTGATTGGAAAAGTCAGGAGAGTGCAAAGGTACTGTTTTCTATCAGTTGGCAAGGTGCGCACACAATCCCAGTGTTGTACAGCTTGCTTCTTCACCTTCCCGAAGCTGCCGCTCTCGCCGGCTGCCGGAGCCCAAGAAGCGGCTTCTTCGCGCAAAGACGATTGTGCCGCTCACAGTGCTCTCCTTAGCGCGGCTTCTGCCGAAAGACGCCCGGCAGCGGCTCTTACCTCCGGAGAGCATCCTACCTTCCTCTTTAGCTCCTCTTCTCATCTACACCTCGGCAACAAGCTTTTCCACTATGTCTGGCTAGGAAAAACTGTGCCAGCACAGAAAACATCTCCCATCGTGTTCTAGAAGTTGCACGGATGTCTGCCAAGTGTTTGGCAGGAAGAAAAGAAAAGTTGTCCAAAACAGCTTCCAATCGAATGTTCCTGTGATTGGAAAAGTCAGGAGAGTGCAAAGGTACTGTTTTCTATCAGTTGGCAAGGTGCGCACACAATCCCAGTGTTGTACAGCTTGCTTCTTCACCTTCCCGAAGCTGCCGCTCTCGCCGGCTGCCGGAGCCCAAGAAGCGGCTTCTTCGCGCAAAGACGATTGTGCCGCTCACAGTGCTCTCCTTAGCGCGGCTTCTGCCGAAAGACGCCCGGCAGCGGCTCTTACCTCCGGAGAGCATCCTACCTTCCTCTTTAGCTCCTCTTCTCATCTACACCTCGGCAACAAGCTTTTCCACTATGTCTGGCTAGGAAAAACTGTGCCAGCACAGAAAACATCTCCCATCGTGTTCTAGAAGTTGCACGGATGTCTGCCAAGTGTTTGGCAGGAAGAAAAGAAAAGTTGTCCAAAACAGCTTCCAATCGAATGTTCCTGTGATTGGAAAAGTCAGGAGAGTGCAAAGGTACTGTTTTCTATCAGTTGGCAAGGTGCGCACACAATCCCAGTGTTGTACAGCTTGCTTCTTCACCTTCCCGAAGCTGCCGCTCTCGCCGGCTGCCGGAGCCCAAGAAGCGGCTTCTTCGCGCAAAGACGATTGTGCCGCTCACAGTGCTCTCCTTAGCGCGGCTTCTGCCGAAAGACGCCCGGCAGCGGCTCTTACCTCCGGAGAGCATCCTACCTTCCTCTTTAGCTCCTCTTCTCATCTACACCTCGGCAACAAGCTTTTCCACTATGTCTGGCTAGGAAAAACTGTGCCAGCACAGAAAACATCTCCCTCGTGTTCTAGAAGTTGCACGGATGTCTGCCAAGTGTTTGGCAGGAAGAAAAGAAAAGTTGTCCAAAACAGCTTCCAATCGAATGTTCCTGTGATTGGAAAAGTCAGGAGAGTGCAAAGGTACTGTTTTCTATCAGTTGGCAAGGTGCGCACACAATCCCAGTGTTGTACAGCTTGCTTCTTCACCTTCCCGAAGCTGCCGCTCTCGCCGGCTGCCGGAGCCCAAGAAGCGGCTTCTTCGCGCAAAGACGATTGTGCCGCTCACAGCGCTCTCCTTAGCGCGGCTTCTGCCGAAAGACGCCCGGCAGCGGCTCTTACCTCCGGAGAGCATCCTACCTTCCTCTTTAGCTCCTCTTCTCATCTACACCTCGGCAACAAGCTTTTCCACTATGTCTGGGTAGGAAAAACTGTGCCAGCACAGAAAACATCTCCCCTCGTGTTCTAGAAGTTGCACGGATGTCTGCCAAGTGTTTGGCAGGAAGAAAAGAAAAGTTGTCCAAAACAGCTTCCAATCGAATGTTCCTGTGATTGGAAAAGTCAGGAGAGTGCAAAGGTACTGTTTTCTATCAGTTGGCAAGGTGCGCACACAATCCCAGTGTTGTACAGCTTGCTTCTTCACCTTCCCGAAGCTGCCGCTCTCGCCGGCTGCCGGAGCCCAAGAAGCGGCTTCTTCGCGCAAAGACGATTGTGCCGCTCACAGTGCTCTCCCTAGCGCGGCTTCTGCCGAAAGACGCCCGGCAGCGGCTCTTACCTCCGGAGAGCATCCTACCTTCCTCTTTAGCTCCTCTTCTCATCTACACCTCGGCAACAAGCTTTTCCACTATGTCTGGCTAGGAAAAACTGTGCCAGCACAGAAAACATCTCCCATCGTGTTCTAGAAGTTGCACGGATGTCTGCCAAGTGTTTGGCAGGAAGAAAAGAAAAGTTGTCCAAAACAGCTTCCAATCGAGTGTTCCTGTGATTGGAAAAGTCAGGAGAGTGCAAAGGTACTGTTTTCTATCAGTTGGCAAGGTGCGCACACAATCCCAGTGTTGTACAGCTTGCTTCTTCACCTTCCCGAAGCTGCCGCTCTCGCCGGCTGCCGGAGCCCAAGAAGCGGCTTCTTCGCGCAAAGACGATTGTGCGCTCACAGCGCTCTCCTTAGCGCGGCTTCTGCCGAAAGACGCCCGGCAGCGGCTCTTACCTCCGGAGAGCATCCTACCTTCCTCTTTAGCTCCTCTTCTCATCTACACCTCGGCAAAAAGCTTTTCCACTATGTCTGGCTAGGAAAAACTGTGCCAGCACAGAAAACATCTCCCATCGTGTTCTAGAAGTTGCACGGATGTCTGCCAAGTGTTTGGCAGGAAGAAAAGAAAAGTTGTCCAAAACGGCTTCCAATCGAATGTTCCTGTGATTGGAATAGTCAGGAGAGTGCAAAGGTACTGTTTTCTATCAGTTGGCAAGGTGGGCACACCATCCCAGTGTTGTACAGCTTGCTTCTTCACCTTCCCGAAGCTGCCGCTCTCGCCGGCTGCCGGAGCCCAAGAAGCGGCTTCTTCGCGCAAAGACGATTGTGCCGCTCACAGTGCTCTCCTTAGCGCGGCTTCTGCCGAAAGACGCCCGGCAGCGGCTCTTACCTCCGGAGAGCATCCTACCTTCCTCTTTAGCTCCTCTTCTCATCTACACCTCGGCAAAAAGCTTTTCCACTATGTCTGGCTAGGAAAAACTGTGCCAGCACAGAAAACATCTCCCATCGTGTTCTAGAAGTTGCACGGATGTCTGCCAAGTGTTTGGCAGGAAGAAAAGAAAAGTTGTCCAAAACGGCTTCCAATCGAATGTTCCTGTGATTGGAAAAGTCAGGAGAGTGCAAAGGTACTGTTTTCTATCAGTTGGCAAGGTGCGCACACAATCCCAGTGTTGTACAGCTTGCTTCTTCACCTTCCCGAAGCTGCCGCTCTCGCCGGCTGCCGGAGCCCAAGAAGCGGCTTCTTCGCGCAAAGACGATTGTGCCGCTCACAGTGCTCTCCTTAGCGCGGCTTCTGCCGAAAGACGCCCGGCAGCGGCTCTTACCTCCGGAGAGCATCCTACCTTCCTCTTTAGCTCCTCTTCTCATCTACACCTCGGCAACAAGCTTTTCCACTATGTCTGGCTAGGAAAAACTGTGCCAGCACAGAAAACATCTCCCATCGTGTTCTAGAAGTTGCACGGATGTCTGCCAAGTGTTTGGCAGGAAGAAAAGAAAAGTTGTCCAAAACAGCTTCCAATCGAATGTTCCTGTGATTGGAAAAGTCAGGAGAGTGCAAAGGTACTGTTTTCTATCAGTTGGCAAGGTGCGCACACAATCCCAGTGTTGTACAGCTTGCTTCTTCACCTTCCCGAAGCTGCCGCTCTCGCCGGCTGCCGGAGCCCAAGAAGCGGCTTCTTCGCGCAAAGACGATTGTGCCGCTCACAGTGCTCTCCTTAGCGCGGCTTCTGCCGAAAGACGCCCGGCAGCGGCTCTTACCTCCGGAGAGCATCCTACCTTCCTCTTTAGCTCCTCTTCTCATCTACACCTCGGCAACAAGCTTTTCCACTATGTCTGGCTAGGAAAAACTGTGCCAGCACAGAAAACATCTCCCATCGTGTTCTAGAAGTTGCACGGATGTCTGCCAAGTGTTTGGCAGGAAGAAAAGAAAAGTTGTCCAAAACAGCTTCCAATCGAATGTTCCTGTGATTGGAAAAGTCAGGAGAGTGCAAAGGTACTGTTTTCTATCAGTTGGCAAGGTGCGCACACAATCCCAGTGTTGTACAGCTTGCTTCTTCACCTTCCCGAAGCTGCCGCTCTCGCCGGCTGCCGGAGCCCAAGAAGCGGCTTCTTCGCGCAAAGACGATTGTGCCGCTCACAGTGCTCTCCCTAGCGCGGCTTCTGCCGAAAGACGCCCGGCAGCGGCTCTTACCTCCGGAGAGCATCCTACCTTCCTCTTTAGCTCCTCTTCTCATCTACACCTCGGCAACAAGCTTTTCCACTATGTCTGGCTAGGAAAAACTGTGCCAGCACAGAAAACATCTCCCATCGTGTTCTAGAAGTTGCACGGATGTCTGCCAAGTGTTTGGCAGGAAGAAAAGAAAAGTTGTCCAAAACGGCTTCCAATCGAATGTTCCTGTGATTGGAAAAGTCAGGAGAGTGCAAAGGTACTGTTTTCTATCAGTTGGCAAGGTGCGCACACAATCCCAGTGTTGTACAGCTTGCTTCTTCACCTTCCCGAAGCTGCCGCTCTCGCCGGCTGCCGGAGCCCAAGAAGCGGCTTCTTCGCGCAAAGACGATTGTGCCGCTCACAGTGCTCTCCTTAGCGCGGCTTCTGCCGAAAGACGCCCGGCAGCGGCTCTTACCTCCGGAGAGCATCCTACCTTCCTCTTTAGCTCCTCTTCTCATCTACACCTCGGCAACAAGCTTTTCCACTATGTCTGGCTAGGAAAAACTGTGCCAGCACAGAAAACATCTCCCATCGTGTTCTAGAAGTTGCACGGATGTCTGCCAAGTGTTTGGCAGGAAGAAAAGAAAAGTTGTCCAAAACAGCTTCCAATCGAATGTTCCTGTGATTGGAAAAGTCAGGAGAGTGCAAAGGTACTGTTTTCTATCAGTTGGCAAGGTGCGCACACAATCCCAGTGTTGTACAGCTTGCTTCTTCACCTTCCCGAAGCTGCCGCTCTCGCCGGCTGCCGGAGCCCAAGAAGCGGCTTCTTCGCGCAAAGACGATTGTGCCGCTCACAGTGCTCTCCTTAGCGCGGCTTCTGCCGAAAGACGCCCGGCAGCGGCTCTTACCTCCGGAGAGCATCCTACCTTCCTCTTTAGCTCCTCTTCTCATCTACACCTCGGCAACAAGCTTTTCCACTATGTCTGGCTAGGAAAAACTGTGCCAGCACAGAAAACATCTCCCATCGTGTTCTAGAAGTTGCACGGATGTCTGCCAAGTGTTTGGCAGGAAGAAAAGAAAAGTTGTCCAAAACAGCTTCCAATCGAATGTTCCTGTGATTGGAAAAGTCAGGAGAGTGCAAAGGTACTGTTTTCTATCAGTTGGCAAGGTGCGCACACAATCCCAGTGTTGTACAGCTTGCTTCTTCACCTTCCCGAAGCTGCCGCTCTCGCCGGCTGCCGGAGCCCAAGAAGCGGCTTCTTCGCGCAAAGACGATTGTGCCGCTCACAGTGCTCTCCTTAGCGCGGCTTCTGCCGAAAGACGCCCGGCAGCGGCTCTTACCTCCGGAGAGCATCCTACCTTCCTCTTTAGCTCCTCTTCTCATCTACACCTCGGCAACAAGCTTTTCCACTATGTCTGGCTAGGAAAAACTGTGCCAGCACAGAAAACATCTCCCCTCGTGTTCTAGAAGTTGCACGGATGTCTGCCAAGTGTTTGGCAGGAAGAAAAGAAAAGTTGTCCAAAACAGCTTCCAATCGAATGTTCCTGTGATTGGAAAAGTCAGGAGAGTGCAAAGGTACTGTTTTCTATCAGTTGGCAAGGTGCGCACACAATCCCAGTGTTGTACAGCTTGCTTCTTCACCTTCCCGAAGCTGCCGCTCTCGCCGGCTGCCGGAGCCCAAGAAGCGGCTTCTTCGCGCAAAGACGATTGTGCCGCTCACAGCGCTCTCCTTAGCGCGGCTTCTGCCGAAAGACGCCCGGCAGCGGCTCTTACCTCCGGAGAGCATCCTACCTTCCTCTTTAGCTCCTCTTCTCATCTACACCTCGGCAACAAGCTTTTCCACTATGTCTGGGTAGGAAAAACTGTGCCAGCACAGAAAACATCTCCCCTCGTGTTCTAGAAGTTGCACGGATGTCTGCCAAGTGTTTGGCAGGAAGAAAAGAAAAGTTGTCCAAAACAGCTTCCAATCGAATGTTCCTGTGATTGGAAAAGTCAGGAGAGTGCAAAGGTACTGTTTTCTATCAGTTGGCAAGGTGCGCACACAATCCCAGTGTTGTACAGCTTGCTTCTTCACCTTCCCGAAGCTGCCGCTCTCGCCGGCTGCCGGAGCCCAAGAAGCGGCTTCTTCGCGCAAAGACGATTGTGCCGCTCACAGCGCTCTCCTTAGCGCGGCTTCTGCCGAAAGACGCCCGGCAGCGGCTCTTACCTCCGGAGAGCATCCTACCTTCCTCTTTAGCTCCTCTTCTCATCTACACCTCGGCAACAAGCTTTTCCACTATGTCTGGCTAGGAAAAACTGTGCCAGCACAGAAAACATCTCCCATCGTGTTCTAGAAGTTGCACGGATGTCTGCCAAGTGTTTGGCAGGAAGAAAAGAAAAGTTGTCCAAAACAGCTTCCAATCGAATGTTCCTGTGATTGGAAAAGTCAGGAGAGTGCAAAGGTACTGTTTTCTATCAGTTGGCAAGGTGCGCACACAATCCCAGTGTTGTACAGCTTGCTTCTTCACCTTCCCGAAGCTGCCGCTCTCGCCGGCTGCCGGAGCCCAAGAAGCGGCTTCTTCGCGCAAAGACGATTGTGCCGCTCACAGTGCTCTCCCTAGCGCGGCTTCTGCCGAAAGACGCCCGGCAGCGGCTCTTACCTCCGGAGAGCATCCTACCTTCCTCTTTAGCTCCTCTTCTCATCTACACCTCGGCAACAAGCTTTTCCACTATGTCTGGCTAGGAAAAACTGTGCCAGCACAGAAAACATCTCCCATCGTGTTCTAGAAGTTGCACGGATGTCTGCCAAGTGTTTGGCAGGAAGAAAAGAAAAGTTGTCCAAAACAGCTTCCAATCGAGTGTTCCTGTGATTGGAAAAGTCAGGAGAGTGCAAAGGTACTGTTTTCTATCAGTTGGCAAGGTGCGCACACAATCCCAGTGTTGTACAGCTTGCTTCTTCACCTTCCCGAAGCTGCCGCTCTCGCCGGCTGCCGGAGCCCAAGAAGCGGCTTCTTCGCGCAAAGACGATTGTGCCGCTCACAGCGCTCTCCTTAGCGCGGCTTCTGCCGAAAGACGCCCGGCAGCGGCTCTTACCTCCGGAGAGCATCCTACCTTCCTCTTTAGCTCCTCTTCTCATCTACACCTCGGCAACAAGCTTTTCCACTATGTCTGGCTAGGAAAAACTGTGCCAGCACAGAAAACATCTCCCATCGTGTTCTAGAAGTTGCACGGATGTCTGCCAAGTGTTTGGCAGGAAGAAAAGAAAAGTTGTCCAAAACAGCTTCCAATCGAATGTTCCTGTGATTGGAAAAGTCAGGAGAGTGCAAAGGTACTGTTTTCTATCAGTTGGCAAGGTGCGCACACAATCCCAGTGTTGTACAGCTTGCTTCTTCACCTTCCCGAAGCTGCCGCTCTCGCCGGCTGCCGGAGCCCAAGAAGCGGCTTCTTCGCGCAAAGACGATTGTGCCGCTCACAGTGCTCTCCTTAGCGCGGCTTCTGCCGAAAGACGCCCGGCAGCGGCTCTTACCTCCGGAGAGCATCCTACCTTCCTCTTTAGCTCCTCTTCTCATCTACACCTCGGCAAAAAGCTTTTCCACTATGTCTGGCTAGGAAAAACTGTGCCAGCACAGAAAACATCTCCCATCGTGTTCTAGAAGTTGCACGGATGTCTGCCAAGTGTTTGGCAGGAAGAAAAGAAAAGTTGTCCAAAACAGCTTCCAATCGAATGTTCCTGTGATTGGAAAAGTCAGGAGAGTGCAAAGGTACTGTTTTCTATCAGTTGGCAAGGTGCGCACACAATCCCAGTGTTGTACAGCTTGCTTCTTCACCTTCCCGAAGCTGCCGCTCTCGCCGGCTGCCGGAGCCCAAGAAGCGGCTTCTTCGCGCAAAGACGATTGTGCCGCTCACAGTGCTCTCCTTAGCGCGGCTTCTGCCGAAAGACGCCCGGCAGCGGCTCTTACCTCCGGAGAGCATCCTACCTTCCTCTTTAGCTCCTCTTCTCATCTACACCTCGGCAACAAGCTTTTCCACTATGTCTGGCTAGGAAAAACTGTGCCAGCACAGAAAACATCTCCCATCGTGTTCTAGAAGTTGCACGGATGTCTGCCAAGTGTTTGGCAGGAAGAAAAGAAAAGTTGTCCAAAACAGCTTCCAATCGAATGTTCCTGTGATTGGAAAAGTCAGGAGAGTGCAAAGGTACTGTTTTCTATCAGTTGGCAAGGTGCGCACACAATCCCAGTGTTGTACAGCTTGCTTCTTCACCTTCCCGAAGCTGCCGCTCTCGCCGGCTGCCGGAGCCCAAGAAGCGGCTTCTTCGCGCAAAGACGATTGTGCCGCTCACAGCGCTCTCCTTAGCGCGGCTTCTGCCGAAAGACGCCCGGCAGCGGCTCTTACCTCCGGAGAGCATCCTACCTTCCTCTTTAGCTCCTCTTCTCATCTACACCTCGGCAACAAGCTTTTCCACTATGTCTGGCTAGGAAAAACTGTGCCAGCACAGAAAACATCTCCCCTCGTGTTCTAGAAGTTGCACGGATGTCTGCCAAGTGTTTGGCAGGAAGAAAAGAAAAGTTGTCCAAAACAGCTTCCAATCGAATGTTCCTGTGATTGGAAAAGTCAGGAGAGTGCAAAGGTACTGTTTTCTATCAGTTGGCAAGGTGCGCACACAATCCCAGTGTTGTACAGCTTGCTTCTTCACCTTCCCGAAGCTGCCGCTCTCGCCGGCTGCCGGAGCCCAAGAAGCGGCTTCTTCGCGCAAAGACGATTGTGCCGCTCACAGCGCTCTCCTTAGCGCGGCTTCTGCCGAAAGACGCCCGGCAGCGGCTCTTACCTCCGGAGAGCATCCTACCTTCCTCTTTAGCTCCTCTTCTCATCTACACCTCGGCAACAAGCTTTTCCACTATGTCTGGCTAGGAAAAACTGTGCCAGCACAGAAAACATCTCCCATCGTGTTCTAGAAGTTGCACGGATGTCTGCCAAGTGTTTGGCAGGAAGAAAAGAAAAGTTGTCCAAAACAGCTTCCAATCGAATGTTCCTGTGATTGGAAAAGTCAGGAGAGTGCAAAGGTACTGTTTTCTATCAGTTGGCAAGGTGCGCACACAATCCCAGTGTTGTACAGCTTGCTTCTTCACCTTCCCGAAGCTGCCGCTCTCGCCGGCTGCCGGAGCCCAAGAAGCGGCTTCTTCGCGCAAAGACGATTGTGCCGCTCACAGTGCTCTCCTTAGCGCGGCTTCTGCCGAAAGACGCCCGGCAGCGGCTCTTACCTCCGGAGAGCATCCTACCTTCCTCTTTAGCTCCTCTTCTCATCTACACCTCGGCAAAAAGCTTTTCCACTATGTCTGGCTAGGAAAAACTGTGCCAGCACAGAAAACATCTCCCATCGTGTTCTAGAAGTTGCACGGATGTCTGCCAAGTGTTTGGCAGGAAGAAAAGAAAAGTTGTCCAAAACAGCTTCCAATCGAATGTTCCTGTGATTGGAAAAGTCAGGAGAGTGCAAAGGTACTGTTTTCTATCAGTTGGCAAGGTGCGCACACAATCCCAGTGTTGTACAGCTTGCTTCTTCACCTTCCCGAAGCTGCCGCTCTCGCCGGCTGCCGGAGCCCAAGAAGCGGCTTCTTCGCGCAAAGACGATTGTGCCGCTCACAGTGCTCTCCTTAGCGCGGCTTCTGCCGAAAGACGCCCGGCAGCGGCTCTTACCTCCGGAGAGCATCCTACCTTCCTCTTTAGCTCCTCTTCTCATCTACACCTCGGCAAAAAGCTTTTCCACTATGTCTGGCTAGGAAAAACTGTGCCAGCACAGAAAACATCTCCCCTCGTGTTCTAGAAGTTGCACGGATGTCTGCCAAGTGTTTGGCAGGAAGAAAAGAAAAGTTGTCCAAAACAGCTTCCAATCGAATGTTCCTGTGATTGGAAAAGTCAGGAGAGTGCAAAGGTACTGTTTTCTATCAGTTGGCAAGGTGCGCACACAATCCCAGTGTTGTACAGCTTGCTTCTTCACCTTCCCGAAGCTGCCGCTCTCGCCGGCTGCCGGAGCCCAAGAAGCGGCTTCTTCGCGCAAAGACGATTGTGCCGCTCACAGCGCTCTCCTTAGCGCGGCTTCTGCCGAAAGACGCCCGGCAGCGGCTCTTACCTCCGGAGAGCATCCTACCTTCCTCTTTAGCTCCTCTTCTCATCTACACCTCGGCAACAAGCTTTTCCACTATGTCTGGCTAGGAAAAACTGTGCCAGCACAGAAAACATCTCCCCTCGTGTTCTAGAAGTTGCACGGATGTCTGCCAAGTGTTTGGCAGGAAGAAAAGAAAAGTTGTCCAAAACAGCTTCCAATCGAATGTTCCTGTGATTGGAAAAGTCAGGAGAGTGCAAAGGTACTGTTTTCTATCAGTTGGCAAGGTGCGCACACAATCCCAGTGTTGTACAGCTTGCTTCTTCACCTTCCCGAAGCTGCCGCTCTCGCCGGCTGCCGGAGCCCAAGAAGCGGCTTCTTCGCGCAAAGACGATTGTGCCGCTCACAGTGCTCTCCCTAGCGCGGCTTCTGCCGAAAGACGCCCGGCAGCGGCTCTTACCTCCGGAGAGCATCCTACCTTCCTCTTTAGCTCCTCTTCTCATCTACACCTCGGCAACAAGCTTTTCCACTATGTCTGGCTAGGAAAAACTGTGCCAGCACAGAAAACATCTCCCATCGTGTTCTAGAAGTTGCACGGATGTCTGCCAAGTGTTTGGCAGGAAGAAAAGAAAAGTTGTCCAAAACAGCTTCCAATCGAGTGTTCCTGTGATTGGAAAAGTCAGGAGAGTGCAAAGGTACTGTTTTCTATCAGTTGGCAAGGTGCGCACACAATCCCAGTGTTGTACAGCTTGCTTCTTCACCTTCCCGAAGCTGCCGCTCTCGCCGGCTGCCGGAGCCCAAGAAGCGGCTTCTTCGCGCAAAGACGATTGTGCCGCTCACAGCGCTCTCCTTAGCGCGGCTTCTGCCGAAAGACGCCCGGCAGCGGCTCTTACCTCCGGAGAGCATCCTACCTTCCTCTTTAGCTCCTCTTCTCATCTACACCTCGGCAACAAGCTTTTCCACTATGTCTGGCTAGGAAAAACTGTGCCAGCACAGAAAACATCTCCCATCGTGTTCTAGAAGTTGCACGGATGTCTGCCAAGTGTTTGGCAGGAAGAAAAGAAAAGTTGTCCAAAACGGCTTCCAATCGAATGTTCCTGTGATTGGAAAAGTCAGGAGAGTGCAAAGGTACTGTTTTCTATCAGTTGGCAAGGTGCGCACACAATCCCAGTGTTGTACAGCTTGCTTCTTCACCTTCCCGAAGCTGCCGCTCTCGCCGGCTGCCGGAGCCCAAGAAGCGGCTTCTTCGCGCAAAGACGATTGTGCCGCTCACAGTGCTCTCCTTAGCGCGGCTTCTGCCGAAAGACGCCCGGCAGCGGCTCTTACCTCCGGAGAGCATCCTACCTTCCTCTTTAGCTCCTCTTCTCATCTACACCTCGGCAACAAGCTTTTCCACTATGTCTGGCTAGGAAAAACTGTGCCAGCACAGAAAACATCTCCCATCGTGTTCTAGAAGTTGCACGGATGTCTGCCAAGTGTTTGGCAGGAAGAAAAGAAAAGTTGTCCAAAACGGCTTCCAATCGAATGTTCCTGTGATTGGAATAGTCAGGAGAGTGCAAAGGTACTGTTTTCTATCAGTTGGCAAGGTGGGCACACCATCCCAGTGTTGTACAGCTTGCTTCTTCACCTTCCCGAAGCTGCCGCTCTCGCCGGCTGCCGGAGCCCAAGAAGCGGCTTCTTCGCGCAAAGACGATTGTGCCGCTCACAGTGCTCTCCTTAGCGCGGCTTCTGCCGAAAGACGCCCGGCAGCGGCTCTTACCTCCGGAGAGCATCCTACCTTCCTCTTTAGCTCCTCTTCTCATCTACACCTCGGCAAAAAGCTTTTCCACTATGTCTGGCTAGGAAAAACTGTGCCAGCACAGAAAACATCTCCCATCGTGTTCTAGAAGTTGCACGGATGTCTGCCAAGTGTTTGGCAGGAAGAAAAGAAAAGTTGTCCAAAACGGCTTCCAATCGAATGTTCCTGTGATTGGAAAAGTCAGGAGAGTGCAAAGGTACTGTTTTCTATCAGTTGGCAAGGTGCGCACACAATCCCAGTGTTGTACAGCTTGCTTCTTCACCTTCCCGAAGCTGCCGCTCTCGCCGGCTGCCGGAGCCCAAGAAGCGGCTTCTTCGCGCAAAGACGATTGTGCCGCTCACAGTGCTCTCCTTAGCGCGGCTTCTGCCGAAAGACGCCCGGCAGCGGCTCTTACCTCCGGAGAGCATCCTACCTTCCTCTTTAGCTCCTCTTCTCATCTACACCTCGGCAACAAGCTTTTCCACTATGTCTGGCTAGGAAAAACTGTGCCAGCACAGAAAACATCTCCCATCGTGTTCTAGAAGTTGCACGGATGTCTGCCAAGTGTTTGGCAGGAAGAAAAGAAAAGTTGTCCAAAACAGCTTCCAATCGAATGTTCCTGTGATTGGAAAAGTCAGGAGAGTGCAAAGGTACTGTTTTCTATCAGTTGGCAAGGTGCGCACACAATCCCAGTGTTGTACAGCTTGCTTCTTCACCTTCCCGAAGCTGCCGCTCTCGCCGGCTGCCGGAGCCCAAGAAGCGGCTTCTTCGCGCAAAGACGATTGTGCCGCTCACAGTGCTCTCCTTAGCGCGGCTTCTGCCGAAAGACGCCCGGCAGCGGCTCTTACCTCCGGAGAGCATCCTACCTTCCTCTTTAGCTCCTCTTCTCATCTACACCTCGGCAACAAGCTTTTCCACTATGTCTGGCTAGGAAAAACTGTGCCAGCACAGAAAACATCTCCCATCGTGTTCTAGAAGTTGCACGGATGTCTGCCAAGTGTTTGGCAGGAAGAAAAGAAAAGTTGTCCAAAACAGCTTCCAATCGAATGTTCCTGTGATTGGAAAAGTCAGGAGAGTGCAAAGGTACTGTTTTCTATCAGTTGGCAAGGTGCGCACACAATCCCAGTGTTGTACAGCTTGCTTCTTCACCTTCCCGAAGCTGCCGCTCTCGCCGGCTGCCGGAGCCCAAGAAGCGGCTTCTTCGCGCAAAGACGATTGTGCCGCTCACAGTGCTCTCCCTAGCGCGGCTTCTGCCGAAAGACGCCCGGCAGCGGCTCTTACCTCCGGAGAGCATCCTACCTTCCTCTTTAGCTCCTCTTCTCATCTACACCTCGGCAACAAGCTTTTCCACTATGTCTGGCTAGGAAAAACTGTGCCAGCACAGAAAACATCTCCCATCGTGTTCTAGAAGTTGCACGGATGTCTGCCAAGTGTTTGGCAGGAAGAAAAGAAAAGTTGTCCAAAACGGCTTCCAATCGAATGTTCCTGTGATTGGAAAAGTCAGGAGAGTGCAAAGGTACTGTTTTCTATCAGTTGGCAAGGTGCGCACACAATCCCAGTGTTGTACAGCTTGCTTCTTCACCTTCCCGAAGCTGCCGCTCTCGCCGGCTGCCGGAGCCCAAGAAGCGGCTTCTTCGCGCAAAGACGATTGTGCCGCTCACAGTGCTCTCCTTAGCGCGGCTTCTGCCGAAAGACGCCCGGCAGCGGCTCTTACCTCCGGAGAGCATCCTACCTTCCTCTTTAGCTCCTCTTCTCATCTACACCTCGGCAACAAGCTTTTCCACTATGTCTGGCTAGGAAAAACTGTGCCAGCACAGAAAACATCTCCCATCGTGTTCTAGAAGTTGCACGGATGTCTGCCAAGTGTTTGGCAGGAAGAAAAGAAAAGTTGTCCAAAACAGCTTCCAATCGAATGTTCCTGTGATTGGAAAAGTCAGGAGAGTGCAAAGGTACTGTTTTCTATCAGTTGGCAAGGTGCGCACACAATCCCAGTGTTGTACAGCTTGCTTCTTCACCTTCCCGAAGCTGCCGCTCTCGCCGGCTGCCGGAGCCCAAGAAGCGGCTTCTTCGCGCAAAGACGATTGTGCCGCTCACAGTGCTCTCCTTAGCGCGGCTTCTGCCGAAAGACGCCCGGCAGCGGCTCTTACCTCCGGAGAGCATCCTACCTTCCTCTTTAGCTCCTCTTCTCATCTACACCTCGGCAACAAGCTTTTCCACTATGTCTGGCTAGGAAAAACTGTGCCAGCACAGAAAACATCTCCCATCGTGTTCTAGAAGTTGCACGGATGTCTGCCAAGTGTTTGGCAGGAAGAAAAGAAAAGTTGTCCAAAACAGCTTCCAATCGAATGTTCCTGTGATTGGAAAAGTCAGGAGAGTGCAAAGGTACTGTTTTCTATCAGTTGGCAAGGTGCGCACACAATCCCAGTGTTGTACAGCTTGCTTCTTCACCTTCCCGAAGCTGCCGCTCTCGCCGGCTGCCGGAGCCCAAGAAGCGGCTTCTTCGCGCAAAGACGATTGTGCCGCTCACAGTGCTCTCCCTAGCGCGGCTTCTGCCGAAAGACGCCCGGCAGCGGCTCTTACCTCCGGAGAGCATCCTACCTTCCTCTTTAGCTCCTCTTCTCATCTACACCTCGGCAACAAGCTTTTCCACTATGTCTGGCTAGGAAAAACTGTGCCAGCACAGAAAACATCTCCCATCGTGTTCTAGAAGTTGCACGGATGTCTGCCAAGTGTTTGGCAGGAAGAAAAGAAAAGTTGTCCAAAACGGCTTCCAATCGAATGTTCCTGTGATTGGAAAAGTCAGGAGAGTGCAAAGGTACTGTTTTCTATCAGTTGGCAAGGTGCGCACACAATCCCAGTGTTGTACAGCTTGCTTCTTCACCTTCCCGAAGCTGCCGCTCTCGCCGGCTGCCGGAGCCCAAGAAGCGGCTTCTTCGCGCAAAGACGATTGTGCCGCTCACAGTGCTCTCCTTAGCGCGGCTTCTGCCGAAAGACGCCCGGCAGCGGCTCTTACCTCCGGAGAGCATCCTACCTTCCTCTTTAGCTCCTCTTCTCATCTACACCTCGGCAACAAGCTTTTCCACTATGTCTGGCTAGGAAAAACTGTGCCAGCACAGAAAACATCTCCCATCGTGTTCTAGAAGTTGCACGGATGTCTGCCAAGTGTTTGGCAGGAAGAAAAGAAAAGTTGTCCAAAACAGCTTCCAATCGAATGTTCCTGTGATTGGAAAAGTCAGGAGAGTGCAAAGGTACTGTTTTCTATCAGTTGGCAAGGTGCGCACACAATCCCAGTGTTGTACAGCTTGCTTCTTCACCTTCCCGAAGCTGCCGCTCTCGCCGGCTGCCGGAGCCCAAGAAGCGGCTTCTTCGCGCAAAGACGATTGTGCCGCTCACAGTGCTCTCCTTAGCGCGGCTTCTGCCGAAAGACGCCCGGCAGCGGCTCTTACCTCCGGAGAGCATCCTACCTTCCTCTTTAGCTCCTCTTCTCATCTACACCTCGGCAACAAGCTTTTCCACTATGTCTGGCTAGGAAAAACTGTGCCAGCACAGAAAACATCTCCCATCGTGTTCTAGAAGTTGCACGGATGTCTGCCAAGTGTTTGGCAGGAAGAAAAGAAAAGTTGTCCAAAACAGCTTCCAATCGAATGTTCCTGTGATTGGAAAAGTCAGGAGAGTGCAAAGGTACTGTTTTCTATCAGTTGGCAAGGTGCGCACACAATCCCAGTGTTGTACAGCTTGCTTCTTCACCTTCCCGAAGCTGCCGCTCTCGCCGGCTGCCGGAGCCCAAGAAGCGGCTTCTTCGCGCAAAGACGATTGTGCCGCTCACAGTGCTCTCCTTAGCGCGGCTTCTGCCGAAAGACGCCCGGCAGCGGCTCTTACCTCCGGAGAGCATCCTACCTTCCTCTTTAGCTCCTCTTCTCATCTACACCTCGGCAACAAGCTTTTCCACTATGTCTGGCTAGGAAAAACTGTGCCAGCACAGAAAACATCTCCCATCGTGTTCTAGAAGTTGCACGGATGTCTGCCAAGTGTTTGGCAGGAAGAAAAGAAAAGTTGTCCAAAACAGA
>NW_026948542.1:0-2500 GCF_035770615.1 Melospiza melodia melodia
AAGTTAACGTAAAGGTTACACGTTAAAGTTAAAGTTAACAGTTTCAAGTTACAAGTTAAAAGTTCAAGTAAAGTTAAAGTTCAAAAAGTCAAGTCTTAACGATAAAGTTACACAGTTAAAGTTACAGTTAACAGTTAAAGTTAAAGTTAATAAAGTTAAAGTCAAAGTAAAGTTAAAGTTAAAGTTAAAGTTAAAAGTTAAAGTTAAAGTTAAAGTTAAAGTTAAAGTTAAAGTTAAGTTAAGTTAACGTTTAAGGTTAAGGTTAAAGTTAGTAAGTTAAAAGTTAAAGTTAAAGTTCAAGTTAAAGGTTACAGTTAAGTTAAGTAAAGTTAAGTAGTAAAGTTAAAGAGTTAAATTAAGTTAAAGTTAAAGTTAAGTTAAAGTTAAAGTTAAAGTTAAAGTTAAAGTTAAAGTTAAAGTTAAGTTAAGGTTACAAGTTCAAGTTACAGTTAAAGTTAAAGTTCAAGTTAAAGGTTACAGTTAAAGTTAAAGTTAAGTTAACGTTAAAGTTAACGTTAAAGTTAAAGTAAAGTTAAGTCAAGTTCCAAGTTAAAGTTAACGTTAAGGTTAAGGTCAAGTTAAAGTTAGAAGTTCAGGTAAGTTAAAGTTAAAGCTTAACGTTAAAGTTAAGTTAAGGTTAAGTAAGTTAAAGTTAAAGTTACGGTTAAAGATAACGTTAAAGTTCAAGTTAAGGTAAGTTAAGGTTAAGTAAGTTAGGTTACGAAAGTTCAGTTAAGTTAAGTTAAAGTAAAGTTAAGTTAACAGTTAAAGTTAAGTCAGTTAAGTTCAAGTAAAGGTTAAGGTTAAAGGTTAAAGTTAGTTAAAGTTACAGTTAAAGTTAAGGTTAAGTTCACGGTTAAAGTTAAAGTTAAGTTAAAGGTTAAGTTAAAGTTAAGGTTCAGGTTAAGGTTAAGTTAAAGTTAAGATAAGGTTAAGATAAGTTTAAGACGTTAAGGTTAAAGGTTAAAGTTAAGGTTCAGTTAGAAGTTAAGGTTAAAGTTAAAGTTAAAGGTTAACGTTAAAGTTAAAGTTAAAGGTTAAAGTTAAAGGTTAAAGTTAAAGGTTCAAGTTAAGTTAGAAGTTAAAGTAAAGTTAAAGTTCAAAGTTACAGTCTAACAAGTTAAAGTTAAGTAAAGTTAAAGTTAAAGTCTAAAGTTAAAGTTAAGTAAGTTAAAGTTAAAGTTAAAGTTAAAGTTAAAGTTAAAGTTAAAGGTTAATGTTAAAGTTAAAGTTAAAGTTAAAGTTACAAGTTACAAGAAGGTTAAAGTTAACGTTCAGAGTTACAGTTAAGTTAAGTAACGTTCAAGTTCAAGTTAAAGTTAAAGTTAAAGTTTCAAGTTAAAGTTAAAGTTAAAGTTAACGTTAAAGTTAAAGTTAAAGTTAAAGTTAACGTTACAAGTTACAGTTAAAGTTCAAGTTACGTTAAAGTTACAGTTAAAAGTTCAAGTCAGTTAAAGTTCAACGTTAAAGTTCAAGTTAAAGTTAAGTTAAAGTTAAAGTCAAGTTACAAGTTACAAGTACAGTTAAAGTTAAAGTTAAAGTTAAAGTTCAAGTTAACCGTTAAAGTTAACAGGTTAAGTCTAAAGTTCCAAGTTAAAGTTCAAGTTACAAGTTAAATTTAAAGTTAAAGTAAAGTTCTAAAGTTACGTTAAAGTTAAGTTAACAGTTAAAGTTAAAGTTACAAGTTCAAGTTCAAAGTTCAAAGTTACAAGTTAACGTTAAGTTAAAGTTAAGTTAACAAAGTTACCAGTTAAAGTACGTTAACGTTCAAGTTACAAGTTACAGTTAAAGTTACACAGTTAAAGTTAACAGTTAAGTTAAACGTTAAAGTTAAAGTTCAAAGTTAAAGTTCAAAGTTAAGTTCAAGTTAAAGTTAAAGTTTAAAGTTAAAGTTAAAGTTAAAGTTAAAAGTTAAAAGTTAAGTTACACGTTAAAGTACAGTTAAAGTTCACGTTACACGTTAAGTACAGTAAACGTTAAAGTTAAAGTTCAAACGTTACGTTAACGTTCACAGTTAACAGTTACAGTTAAAGTTCAAGTTAAAGTTACAGTAAAGTTACAGTTACAGTTAAAGTTAAAGTTACAGTTAAGTTAAAGTTAACAGTTAAAGTTCAAGTTCAAGTTCAGTTAAAGTTAAAGTAAAGTTAACAGTTAAAGTTAAAGTTAAAGTTCAAGTTCAAGTTAAAGTTACAAGTAACGTTAAAGTTCAAGTTAACGTTACAGTTAAAGTTAAAGTTAAAGTTAAGTTCCAGTTAAAGTTAAAGTTCAAGTTACAGTTAAAGTTAAAAGTTAAAGTTAAAGTTAAAGTTAAAGTTCAAAAGATTCAAGTTAAACGTTAAAGTTCAAGTTCAGTAAAGTTAAAGTTAAGTTAAAGTTACAAGTTACAGTTCAAGTTAAAGTTCAAGTTAAAGTTCAACGTTACAGTTACAGTAAGTAAAGTTAAAGTTACAGTTAAAGTTAAAGTTAAACGTTACAGTTACCACGTTAAAGTTAAAGTTAA